>NC_142524.1:34545723-34721556 GCF_964205215.1 Stylophora pistillata
AACATCTAATTTCTCCTTACAATACCACTCTTGAATCACACATTAAGGTCATTAGAACAAAATAAATGATCATTGACTTAATTAAAAGACATTCTTGATTGTTAAACAAATTCTTCGCCTTGTCAGCACTTTGGGAGATGTGTAGAGGAAAGTAAAGAAAATTATAATGTATACTGATGTTAGGGTTTAAGGGGGGATTGAAATTTAGAGAGAGTTTTACAGGCCTCAGGTCTATTCATTATGCCAGTATCCTCTTTCCAAGGGAATTTGTTGTTTTTACACCGTGGAAGGGAGCTCCCATGTAATTAAGTTTTCTTACACTTGACTGTATGACTCAGTGATTAGAATAGCACTAAAATTACCAATGCGGATAAATGCATTATTCTATTTTCATAACAGAAAAGTCCTGCTTTTAGTAGAGGCACTCTTAATCTTTTAATTTCAGGACCCCGGTTTTGGTTATTGTGATTTGGGTGGAGCCTATGTATGTGAAACTCAGACCAGACTGCTGAGACTTGCCCAGGAACTAGGAATAGAGACATATCAAATTTACAGTCAGGGACAATCTGTGGAACATTACTTGGTAAATAAGATGTACATTTGATGTTCAAAGCCTGGACGTAGTTCAAACTTTACTATCTCATAAACAATCCCCTTTGAATCTCTCTTTTTAATTTGTTTTCCACATTTTTTTTAACAAGAATAGGGGGTGGAGCATTTTTACTATATAATTATTATTTAATAATGATGCTGTTGACCAATTTCAGGGCAAAAGAATTACCAAGCAAGGAGCCCTTCCTTCCATGGGGTCCATATTAGGTGCCTTAGATGTTAACAACTTCTGGCAGCTCCTGGACAAAATGGCCAAACAGGTTCCTTTAGAGGACCCTTGGAATGCTCCTTGTGCTTTAGAATGGGATAAGATGACAGTCAAGCAGTTGATTGATCAAAAGTGTTGGACAAGGTAGAACAATAAAAAATAACTCTGTTCACACCTTGTACAAGAAGTTATAAATAGGCTCCTTGTTTGGATGTAAAGAAGAAACAAGAACCAAGAAAATCCTATTGATAAATAAATTAATTACCAGTACTAATTGCTATATCATTGTAAAGAAACACCAGCTCATAGACACATAGGCTCAATTACCACCTGTTGTTTAGGAACCAGAGCTCCTCCCCAAACCCAGGAGGAGGAACGAAAAAGACCGGACTCCAGAGTGCGGCGGAAATCAAGCCTAATACTGACACGCATCTTGTGATACTTCCCTTAACCCCTCAATCCCCAAGATCTGATTTTCATATATTCAAAGTCACTTATTCATCAATTCATGGGTTTATACCAAACCAGCTAACTAACACAACCAGCTCCCTGTTAGAGTGTTAGCTTAGTTGCTATAGCACTGCATTTGTATCGCAGAGGTCATGGGTTCAAATCCTGTAGGGTTGAATTTTTTTCTAAGCCTTATTTTGACTACTGCTCAAGTAGAGTTTGTTACTGTGAAGATTGCTTTAATATTCAAGATCTGATCGTTAATTCTCTCCTTCAGCTGCTACACATTTCCTTGTAAATTAGTTACAAAAATTTGGTATTATCAAGATAATAACTTCTACCTCTGTCATAAGTTTTTTAATATATAATATGCTCGTTACATGTTTGCTAGATGATAGCAATGAAAGACCAAGATTTTGTATATTTTTAAGTATTGTTATATTGTACCTAAGTTTATAGATCAGCTTGAAATTTTATCAGTCTATGACTTCATTTTATTGATTTGATACTGAAGTTACTTTTAATGTAATTATGGTCAGTTTTATATTTTTAAATATTTAAAAATATCACAGGGTAATTTTTGTATAAATTATTTTGTTTATTACTTCACATTTTGTTAGTTAATTGTGGGTCCACATCAGCCTCACAGGCTGCCAATAATCTTTTGTAACCTGCATTACTAAATATAAATGGTGATGATAATGATGATGATGATGTATAGATATTATAAGGAGAATTTACATGTTAATCACTTCTGAGACCTAAGGAGTAAAGGTTATACCATGATTTTACTGGTATTAAAGCTAAATATAAACACATGATATTTTTGCTTTAATTTATACTTTTAAGGTACTAGCTATAACATATTGGATACAGGCACAGTGAACCATAGAATTTTTTGTTCTGTTTTTCAAGAATTAATAATTTTTAAGATAGGAATATGAACTGGTAAACATGTCTTTAGTGTAGTCCAAAGTTATGATCTTAAAATTGTGCTGTTAATTGCGCAGTATTTGCTGATGGATGTGGTACTTATTGAGATGAAGAACAATGAAAGGTGACAGGAAAATACTCTCAAGGTCAGATCGAAAAACTAGTTGAAGCTGTTGAAATTTAGGCAGAGAACTAGGTGTAAAAGGCTTGAGGAAAATTCTCTGACATCTGATGCTTCACAAACACTCTGTTGTAAAATTTTGTCCTTATATTAACTGAGTAAATACTTTTGCTTACTACTCACAGGTATGCAAAGGCTGCAGCCACTGCATATGTGCAAGGAATTCTCACTTCAGAGCCACATGATATCTCTCTGTTGTTTTTCCTGTGGTATCTGCATTCTGGAGGAGGTATATTTTAGATTCAGTTATGCTTTGGATGGTTTGTTTTAATTGACCTTAAATGTACAGTAAGCATAGAATTTGAGAAGGCTTTCTGCTGAGCATGCCTTGGATATTCCAAAATTTTGCAACTTTCCAGCAGTCAACAGCCAACTTATTCATACCAGTTTTCTTTTTCTATGAAAATGGTGCAGAAAATAGGAATTCAAAATAGAATCTCTTATTACAGGCTGCATAATTAGAGTTGTTAAGAAAGATTATGGTAAGGTTTTGCAATGTTTTTTCCTTTTAATTTATTTGAATGTCCAAGTATAATCTAAACTTACATTGTGCTCTTCATGGTTCAGTCTTGTGAGTGATAAGTGCATTTATTGTTTTAAGTGATGACTCAAGAAATGATCATGCAAGCTGTTTATTATTGAAAAGATTTGTAAAATTATCAATTTGAGTAAGGATGCTTATATTTCTCTGTATAGGGACAAAGCGAAACATTGAATTTGAAGCAGGAGGGGGCCAGGTTTGTTCACTTGTCTTATCACTGTTAAATCAAACAGGTATTGAATCAAGAAAGAAGATAAACAGCTTTAGTACATATATTCTATTGGACATTTTGTTGTGTAGTATCGCTGAGTATTTTTATGAGTTGTGCAACTGTATTTTGACGAGCCCAAAGGGTGAGTCAAAATACAAACAACGAGTAATAATACTGAGTGATACTACACAACAAAATGTCTAGTAAGAATTTATTATCCCAGATGCCAAATTGTTATTTCAGAGCGGGTGAATTTTGCAGATATTTCTGGAGTACAAATATTGCGGGATATTTGTACTCGTCTCGCGCGTTATTTGTATTCTACGAAGCACATTTGGATAATAAAGTCATATACAGGATACTGTCAATCAGGAGAAGTTACTCTGCAGTGATGCCAGTCACTAAAAGCTCTGAACTTTGCTTTTGATTACTCTTTGGAATGTTATTAATCACAGATTATGGTATTGCTGTGATTTTTGTGTTATTCAAAAGCTTTTTTTTTTTTTTTCCGGAAACTAGGAAATGAAATTTTGTGGAGGTTCTCAGACTATAAGTGTGAAAATGGCTGAACATCTTGGTGGTGAGAAGTAATTTTTGTTTTCAAGATCTTTATTTGTTCACCAAATATTTGTTTCCAAAGTGTGAAGGAAAAAAAAAAAGAGCTAGACCTGAGAAATTTTTTTAAGTGCTTTAATATATAAAACTTCGACTTCATTCCATTCTGTAAAAATGCAAAAAGAAAATATATAAAATAGACATATTCACTTTTCAATGTTAGTGGATAAAAAATGGCTTCAAGCAACTTTTATTTGTGGGATTAAACTGAGGAATTCCTTGGGGAATAGATAGGCCCATCTTGCTCCTTTTAAAAAGCCAATCAGAACTGATGGAGAGCACAATGAAGGGCTGGGTAATATTTCATTGATGAAAATTATAACATGCCTACAGTGTAATTGTAAAGAACAACTCCCTGAAAAGAACCTGTTGACTGACAGTTGGCTAACTGTCAGCCAACAGTTTTAAGTAGGCCTGTTGGTGACATAATGGCCAACAATCATTAATCTGTTGGTGATCTGTCTGTAACTTATAGGTAGCTGTGTTTTAAGTCGGAACTTCAACCACGAAATTTATTGGGTAGTCATTTTATGTTACATAAACTGAAGTTCAGTACTTGCTGATCATCTCCATCAGAGGGTTTGATTTGGTTTCATCAGATAGAGTAAAACTAAACAGCTGTGTGGTGCATCTTGAAGAGTGTGGTGATTATATTAAAGTGAAATGTGCAGATGGAACAGAATATAAGGTAAGTACACTGACTAGAAGTACACAATCCAATCATTGCTTGATTAAAGATTGTTCACATTTAAAATGTTCCTCAGCAATAACAAGGTAAAATAAAATGCAACTTAGCATGGAATTTGAATGGGCGTGAGAACATACTTTACATTACTGGACAAGAGAAAGGGTACTCTAGAGCCCTATGGCCAGAGCAGTAAAGGACATCCCAGTTTCTGTAGTGTGAAGAGTGTTACTCCCCTTGGATAAGTATGCCACTCTGTTGCAAGTTGTCTTCCCCCTCCCCTACCCCCAAACATTTTGTCCAGTTCCCTCATAGTTTTCTGGTACTCATTTATACTAGTGGGTGGAGAGGGGCACTGTGAGAATAGAATCTCTTGTCCAGGAACACAACACTTTGATACAGCCAAGTCTTGGATCCAGGCCTTTCAACCTAGAGCCCAGATCACCGTCCATTGAACCACGGCAGTTATTTCTAAGTAATTATTGAGTTACTTTGGTAGCTTGGATCCAAACATCATGTGATGTCTTTGACTTGGTGCACAGCCTACTAACTCAAGGAAAATCTGGTCAGAGGTAGAACTAACAGATTCTATAACAAGAATGATAACTTTTCTGATCGTTTCTGTTGCTGTTGTTTTTTTTTTTTTTTTTTTTTTTCAGGCGTCATTTGTTATCAGCTCAATTCCTCCAGCTTTGCTCAGAAAGATCAGCTTCAATCCTCCTCTTCCACCTCTAAAAAATCAGGTTTGGACTAAAACCTAGAATTATTGAAAGTGACCGACAGATACGATATATTTGTAATTTGAGTGCCTCCCCCCCCCTGTAAGGTTTACATTTCTGAATTTTTTAGGCAATCCAAAGAATTCCTATGGGATCCATTATCAAGACAGTCACCTTTTATGATCGGCCATTTTGGAGAGAAAAAGGTAACATATTTGTCCGTTTATTTTGCATTGGGAGTTTTTGTGAAGAAACACTGCTTTGCTACAACGAAAAATTAATTTGTTTACTGATGTAATGGGCCAAGAACTGATGTACCTCGCTATTTACCTATAACGATTTCTTCCTGATGGCCTTTTTTCCAACAACCTTGTCATTAGTAATCCCAAAGCTCGAAAATCATCCAACCAATATTATGTCCTGGTTCTTTTCACTACATGAAATAGTCTAGTTTAGTTTTCTACTTCTAACAAAGGCTTCCCTTTGACAGTATCGTTTGGCCATTTTTGAAAAGTTCAACAATCCTTGTTCTTCATTAGGTCTAGCTGGTTATTTTAATTCGGATGAAGGCCCAGTTGAAGAAGGTTACGATGATACTAAACCAGATAACAGTCACCCGGCCATTATGGGGTAAGCAATTATCTTATGGCGGCTACCACGAGTCAGAGCTGATCAACCACACCGCTCAGTTTAATACTGAAGAGACATTTTCGGTCAGGAGAATTTTCCTTGATTTTACGAAAGTTCGTCCCAGTCACTTAGGGATTCACTTTAGGAATTGACTGAGCTTGTCATATCGTTCTCACTTTTTCAATGATGGAACTATTCGGCAAACCCTTTACACCCCAACATCAGCATGCATATTCTCTATACTGTTCTCTATACATTTCCTAAGGTGCTGACAAGGAGAATTTGTTTAACAATCAATAGCTTCTTTAGTTGGTCATCATTTCTTCTATTCTCATGACCTTAATGTGTTATTTGGGGGTGATATTGTAAGGAGAAATTAGATGCTAGTCACTTCTGGAGGTCAAAGGGTTATGCTGGTCAGTCCTGACCAATGATAATCGTTCTTAGATTAGACAGCGAGTGGACACTTCACTCGTCACGTGATACAGGGGTTGCATGCATGGTAGCACCAGAAATAAATTTCAAGTTAGATAACTCTCATTTCAGTCCCTCAAATCCCTTCCTAGCGGTTTTCTCACGCCTTGCTGCCTTTCTCTAAAGTTGAATGGTAGATTAGAGTAGATTAATTTATTTCGATTCGAGATGTACAATGAGCCAGCGACTCGTACTAAATACATTCCAATTAACCCACCCATCCCGCCTCAGGGGAGGATATCCATCACACAGTAATCTCGTGCGTGGGAAATTAACGTCTCCTAAGCCCTAACCCTGCAGGAGACGGAACCTCCATTTGTTCGTCGCTATCCGAGAAGACTAGAATATTTCACTATTTCTTGATGTTATAGAAAGGTAGCATATTCTTCTCGATTATTTTAAGACCTTGAGTGTTGGTCCTGCCGGGGCTCGAACCCTCGACCTCCCGCACAACAGTCCAGTGCTCTATGCATTGAGCTAACCGGGATGCGGTTATGGTATTTGGTGGTATTTTATTTTTCTTTAATTTTTTTTCCAGGTTTATACTGGCGGATAAAGCGCGCGAGACAACCACTATAACCAAACAAGAAAGGTTAAATGCCTTATATCTTAACTTGTAGACAATTGTGTTTAAATAATCACTAAAAGATAATGTTCCAACTCTGATAATGAGCTTACTACAGTCGAACCTTCTTTAAGCGGTACCGTATTAAGCGGACACTTTGTATTAAGCGGTCGGTTTTCAAAGTCCCGAATTTCTTACCCCTTAATCACTGTAATTTTTAGGTAAAATTGGATCCATTATTATCTACCAAAATCAATGTTAGTGCTGTTTTTTGATCGAGTTTTTGTACATTAAGGGGCAATCATGGCATAAAATGGCGTTTTATATGTTTTTTTTTTTTTTTATACATGTAATATCATTATTCTGTGGAACCTGTTTTTAACGGTCAACCTGTATGAAGCGGCCATTGCTCGTGGGTGACCGCTGAATACAGGTCCGACTGTACTTGTATTTGTCCTAATCGTCTCATGAAAGCGATATTCAGTGAGGAAGTCATTTGTTTAGTTTGTTGAAACAAGTTTATTTTTAAACTACTTTCATCGAGCGCATGTCGTTTAAGTGTAGCCACAACGGCTAATCAGACGAAAGAAAACATCACAATGCGAGTCAATCAGAAATTGAAGGGAAAGCTAACACACTTACCAAAGCGCGGGAAAACACGAATTTCCGAGTTGCGCTTGGTTTTTGTTTTGCATTTGATTGGTCGAGAGGCTGGCGCGAGTTTTCTGGATTATTTTAGTTACGTAATTACTTTATTACCGACTTTGTCGCTTTACTTAGACAGAAACGAGTTTGTGAGCAGTATGCCAGAATATATGACACCCGTGAAGCACTGGAGGTAACTTGCACATTATTATCTTTCGTCATGTCGTCTCTTGTCTTGGCTTGTTAAGTGTAACGAAACGCAGAAGCAGTTTCAATTTTACCAACCACACAGCGTTTTCCTTTCAGCCAGTGTTATATCTCGAGAAGAACTGGATGGCAGATGAGTTTTCTGGAGGCTGCTATGTCGGAACTTTCCCTCCTGGAGTGTTAACAGCTTACGGAAGGTAAGTTACTTGTTATTTTACGCGGCACATAGGCTTTTAAACGTTCGGAAGGGTAGAAACACAAGTTAATATCAACAACTGAGGCTAGAGAGGATGGATACATAAACAATAGCCTTCATTTGGTGCGAAAATCTGCTTGGATACTTGTCTGCGGACATTATCTATTTCCAAAATGCGAACAGTTACCCGAGAGCGGAGCGCGAGGAAAACGGTGAGTTTCGAGCTTTGTGAGTTTGAATTAAAAGAAAGGATAGAGAATAAAGGGGTGATTCACCTTGGCCGTGTTTTTCAATTTTTTTTTGTCACACGAAGTCTTGATTCTTTGGTTTTTAAGAGTTTTAAGGATGCCTTTTGGTCGAGTGCATTTCGCTGGAACGATCACAGCTACACTTTGGGCCGGTTACATGGAAGGAGCGATAGAGTCGGGCGAACGAGCTGCTGTGGAGGTAAAGTGCTTTATGTTATTTTAACTTAAAAGTTTTCCAGACGAACGGTATGGCAAATTACTTGAACCGCTTCTAAGATTTGTTAAAAATGAAGAAAAGCGAATTTGGATACTTACATCATTTCCGTGTTGTTTTGCTGTAACCTAGTGGACTCCAGATGAAGCGGGTCGGCCTTCTACGGAATGGCGATCATTGTGTTGTGTTCTCTGGAGACACGGGAGTCTACGGTGGTCAGGGTAGTCCAACGAAATGAAGTTGGGGGGGAGGGGGAGGAAGGGACAGAGAGGCCAAAATTTCGATTCGAAATGCTTGGTCCCTTTTGCTGACACAGAAAACAAACAATGAAACGTTCAAACAGTTGGTTACCTCAACACCAAAAGCCATCGAGTTCGGCCACACCGCTGGTCTGAGGTATGCTCACGCGTTCTTGAATCCATTTCAGGTGTTATGCAGACTGGGTAAGACGACAGAAAAGGAAACTGAAAAACGACTCAATTTAGAGGTAAGCCAACAAGATTCATATTTAGCCGGCAAAACTCGCACCCGAAATTACAAGGCCGATTATGTTTGATAATTTTGTCATGGGAAAGAACTTCATTTTTAGCTTTCGAAATTCTGTCTCGCACATTGGTTGATTTTGATCACTGCAAGAGTTTTGTTTTTCCTCTGCCCTGTTGATCAGTATTCATATCACTCTAGTTAATATTACTTGTCTCTTCCTTCAGGATTTGGAATCCAAGTTTCTAGAGTTTTCAATTATGGAGAAGTACTTACTACCATCTGTGCCCACATTGTTGGCTTGTTCTTCTTTGCTCAGTGGGGCGGCTGTTCTCTCGATAGTTTGGTGGAAATATTATTCAAAGTAAAACTTGTTTAACTCAGTTAAAGAACAGGACTTGTGAAAATTAAATGTTTTTCTATTGGGTAAGCGTGACTTCAAATAAAAATGAAAAGATTGGAACCCACATTTAATGTTTTGTTTTATCTACTTGGGTACAACCGCGGCTGACGATCAATGAAAAACAAAATGATCTCTAGCTTTGCTGGGGTTCTCTTTGTTTTCAAGAATTTTAAGCGCTGACAATTTATCAAAGAAATGTGGAGAAATTTTCAATATTTGCCTGAACACCTCATTAGGGGTCAATTCAGGATACCAAACAAATATGGGCAATGTAATCAGCCAATGAGGGCTCAGCACAGAAGTAAACAGAACTGACGTATTGCTCGTAACACATAACACACTAAAAGCCGCTTATAAGTGGGAAGATTCGACGAGAAAGTGACTAGTGTAGCATAAAATACCACAATATTCGTACATGCGGACAAATTGCCACTCGGTAAAAGAGGAGAAAACAATGACTTTTGTCGTGGTGTTTTTCTAATGACTAACGTTTGTACCTTGTCGTTATATATAGGTTTTTATATAATTAGCTTTAACAAATCCCATATTCAGTTACAGAGATTACAATTCGAATATATATCAGACAGGGACATTGTCCTCGGAGCGGTGAAGAATCGACAATAATATTTTTTCAGTATTACACAACTTGAAAGTGTTTGTTTTGATTTCCTGTACTTAAAAAGTAAAAATTTTAGAACTTTCAGTGAGTTACACCGCGTTGCAGATGAAGTCTTTTGAGATAGCAGGTGTTTGGTGACTGAACGGTGTGCTAGTCCAGCAGGGTAGTTGAGTTGTTTTTCCTCTGTTCTCCAGTGGAAAAATACCTGTCCTCACTACAGTAACAGATAAAATCGACTGTTTTCAACTCATGTTATTGTTTTCGCACAATTTCGAAACAAAAAAAAAACATTATTCAATCTAATTTTGAACAATATGGAAGAAAACAATTCGTCTGGACAATTCTTGGGAAGAGATGCACTGTAGAGCGTGCCCACCAGTGTATTCCTTTCACCTCCCCTCCACCCTTCTTCCCTCCCTTCCTGACCTCATCTCGTTGTTTTACATCTGGTCCCTTCCTATATTCTCCAGGCGGAAAAAAATGGAACTTATGATACATTCTTTTTCAAACCACGTGAGACTTTTGGATGCTTCAAGAAAGGTAGAACATGACAAAACTCGAAAATTTTAAAAACAATTTAATGACCCAAGCACATCACTCGCAGAATGACATTATGGCCTACCCACTTAAGAGCTAGAGTTTAATATCTCATTCTTAAGCACTAAAAAGGGAATGAAGATAGAACCTTTATTACATTTATTAAAATCAAAGAGGATATATATATATAGATAGGATACGTAAAAAACCTTATCCTCGAATCGGAGAGTGCTCTACAATCATGGAGCTTTGTAAACATTTATATAGGAAAATAAAAATTAAAACTTCGCAATAAAACTTCGCATTTTTTTAGTGCGAAGTTTTAATATTTATTTTCCTACATAATTGTATGGAGAGGATATATATATATATATATAAACTGTTCTAATGAGGCCTTAAACTGCTGTCTAAAAAGTAAAGTTTTTTTAAAATCCAAGCTTTCGCCGATCAATGGCATCATCAGGGATAAGAAAATGTTCCGGGCGCGCCATACATATGCAAAAAGAGTGTACCGGCGGTGGAATGTGTAAAAGATGTGACTATGTATGAAAGCTATAGAGATAAACTGTGAATGGAGCATAAAGCTCTAATGATGTACCATCTCTAGACAAAGGACCTCTAAGAGCGTAAGGAATGGTCTAGAAAATAAGGTACTAAAATACAAGAAGATGTATTTAAAGAGGATATGATATATTCTTGTGTATATCCCGTATATCGACATGCTGATACTAATAGCTTAGAATCAGCCGATGGATGCCCAGGTTTCGAGAAGAACTACTCATTGAAACAAAAGTACTAATGTAACAATAAACTAAATCAAACGAACTTGGTATAACTTGGTTTCGACTGAGCCACGGGCAATGCCAAGTTATTTTTTTACTGTCAATATCAACAACTGATATCAAGAGAAGTAAATTTAGTATTTCCTATACATGTGTTATAATGATGCTTATTTCGCCGGCGTGAACTTCCAAAGTTTTCTCCATTTGTTTAATAGCACCCTCATTTGGAAAAGTCTCTCGACATTGCAGTCTAATCTTTTTTTTCCATTTTTTCTTTGACTTAAAAATGTAAATCTTGCTTGGAATGCTTCCATACCTACTCTTAACCAGGAATCATTCAGAGATCAACCTAACACTTTAATTCACTGCTGGAAAAAATACAGCCAACCCTCCAGAAAACAATAATCCACTTATATATGAAGCTTTGGGTCCTGCTTGTCGTAAACATGACCGTTGTGGTGTTTTCTTCAACTTGTAGGCAATTTTCATTTTCTGCATGCACTTTTCGCAAAGACGAAAACAAAATGTTAGGCTCTACTGTTCCTAAACTTACTGAATTCCATGGTATCATTCTAATATGAAAGACACAAGGATAATGAGTCCTTGATGAGCCTAACCTGAGCTTGAGCCAGGCTCTCGGTTAGTGTGGACACGAACCAAAAAGCGAGCGGGTGTAAAATGGCGGAGTCAGGGCGTTTCCCTGACAACTGAAACTGCCGATTGTCGCTCAGCGCCCGCCTGCTCGCTCCTCTTTACTGACTGACAACTTAGTATTGGCCGCAATTCAAGATATATTTTGATTTAAAACCGGACTGATCAGTATCCAAATCGCCTCCCAGTGGCCAGGCCTAATCATAACTGACTTCGATATAATTTATTTCCGCTAAGAGGCTTTTCAGGTCGAAACCAATTAGCGGTGTCGTTAATATCTTGAATTAGATTTTCAAGATAGAATTGGAAACAAATAAGCGTATCTGCTGATAAATAAGTTTGACTTCCGGTGCTTATTCTAGCATCTAAACAAAAACGAAAACTACAAGATCATCGTAAAATCATAACACAGGATTTTTCATCATCAGTAACTAGCAAGTCTCCATTTTCACAAACTGCCAAAGCCAAGGGTTTTTGGATTTCTTGACCAAAAGAACCGAGATATTCACCATCCTGGGTAAACATTTGCAGTCTTTCATTGTCACTGTCACAGACGATCAGGTTATCAAAAGCATCAACAACAAGGCCCCAGGGATACATGAGCTGTCCTTCACCAGACCCCTCGCTGCCAATATTTAATAGATATTCACCTTCCTTATTGAAAACCTTGACACAATGACCTATGGCATACGACACAAAGAACTTGTCAGGATGATAAAAGACACAGGTGGGGCTATCGTCGCAATCCGGGGCACTAAAGGACTGTAGTAACTGTGCACCATCTGGAGAAAGGACCTTAATTCTACGGTCAGCTGCATCACACACGATCACCAGTCCATCATCATCAGTTTTAACAAATACAGTCCACGGATTAATCACGTGCTCACTGAACTGTTGGATAAACCGACCATCATCAGTGATTAGAGACAGCTGTCCCGAATCCTCATCGCCATGAATGGCTATCATATCACCATTCTTTAAGAATGCTACCGACCAGGGATCGCCAATCTTCACTGCTGAACCAGTTTGTGATCCAGTCCCCTCTCCTATCGTTCTGACGTATTTCAAATTCTCATCAAAAACCTGAATTCGGTTATTAAAATGATCTGCCACGGCAATGTCTCCTGTTTCTTCATTTTTTGCAATACTCCACATTTCTGTAAGTTGTCCTTTTCTTCCTCCCCCTGACCCACACACCTTTACTACTTTGTACTGATGTGGCTTCACGTTCACTCTCCAAGGACTACCGGTCAGTGGCCACCCGTTGATCTCGACAGTGACACTGTGTAGGCCAGTGCAATTTGGTTTGTAATGTACCGTGTAATTGCCATCCCTGGAATCTGCAATGCGTTCTTTCACTTCTCCTGTTGGAGAGCTGATGGCGACAGATACTTCTTCTTGTTCACTGTAAAAGCGTTTTCCCTTTGAATCTCGTGTAGTGATTGTGAAGCTAACGTCGGCGCCCGTCTCGGCTTCTTGCAAACCTTTTCCTTTAGCTTCTGATTGCAAATGAACACTAACAACAACTTGATCTGAAGGCAGCTCAACCAGATCTCTTATTCTTCCTGCATTTATAACATAACTGATATCCATTGGCCTAAGAACTTCCATTTTTTGGCATAGGCTTAGAATCTCTATACAAGGTGTAAAGACAACGTTTCCATCCTCAAGAACTTCCACGGGAATGTCCCTTTCTAAAACGCCTTCTCCTTGTCCAATGGACTTTTTCAATTCAATCGCGAACATTTGCAATTTTTCCAGTTGTGCTAAGTGCTCTCTTTCCTGTTGTTCTTCAATTTCAGCCAATTTTGCCTTCACGACTTTTTCATGATCCCTCAGAACTTGAATGAGCTCCTCTACAGTTGTAGTTACTTTATCTTCAGAAGCTGCTATCCTTTCTTTGCTTTTCTTCTTCAGCTCGATCTGTTTATTTATTTTTCTCTCAATAGCAACAATTTCTGCTTTGGCGTCGAACAGGATATTTGCCATTGGCACCTTCCATTCTTCAGCAGCTTGCTGTATTCCAATCTTCGTGTGATCATTGTGGAGTCTTCGTCCACAAATGCCACAAATGCAAACCTTGCATTTTCGGCAAAAATATTCAAGTATTTCGCTGTCGTGATACTTGCACATGGTGTATTTGCTTCTCGACTCTTTTGTCTCAGGGATAACACCTTAACAGAGAATGTCGGAACATTTTAGGGCTACGTACATTTTTCACTTTTTGAATCCTGTTAGTTCGTGTGTTCATTACAAAAGATACAATCTACAATTTGAATGAAGGATATCGATTTGAGGCCAGGTTAATTATATGCTGGGTTTACTGACAGGATGGATGGATTTTTTTTCTACTTGCACATGAGTTTTAAAAACCGATTTTTTAAACGTCAATATGCACTTTTCACGAACTGACCTTGAAGTTAAGCTTTAAACAATCCAAACTATCCTTAAGTTCTTTGATTAAATCAAAGTAGTTCGTGAATTAATCAAGTTCATGCGTGTTTATGTTGATTATACGATTTTGTTTCAAAGCATTACTTTTAGGGAAAAAAATCGTCAAGACAAATTTATCGTGGCTTCACATACTTGCCAAAGTAAGGGAATAAAAAGGGATATTACTGGGCAGGGCTTTGTCTGGAAAGTTTGGATGTGATAGAAGAATACCACTACAACTGCTTTGCTCTGCGTTTGCACTGAGAAAGGGTTGCAAATATCTTGAGAAACTTTCAAATGTAAATTGTTAGATATCAATCATACCTTTATCGGTAACTTCTTTAGTTATTACTAGGGCATCCAGCTTTTTCATAATTTCCTCCAGATGATCTTTAATGTTGTCCTCGTCTTTCTTCCACTGACTCAGAAGTCCTATGTAGTGATCTTCAACTTCAGGGTCCATGGTCTCGTTTCTAAGATCGTCAATAGCGGCTTCGTATGTAATACCACCTAGTCTGACTAAAGTGTCCCGGATGTCACGCCAATAGTCATTGAACTTGATATCATCAACAGAAGCTTTCTCAGCGTGGCCATACACAATGTTCCTAAAATACTTAACTCGGGCAATGTCCGCTTCCTTGCTGAGGTCTGTTACGACGGGCAATGCGTCCCAGCCGGTCAGCGGAGCAGTAAAGCCGCACAAATTTCGTACCAGGACCATCAGCAAGGTTGTGTCAAAGTCACGTGAAGATACTGAAGTAGGGATGGCAGGGAAAAGCTTTCCCCATTGTATTGGATTAATAATCCTCTTTGCTCTCAGAGATTGTAAGGTGAGTTTGTTGGCCGACAAAACTCCATGTAGATTGGCTGGTGGATGGATGGCATCTAACGTGTCTCGAAGAGCCTGGGTTCCAATATCAACTAGCAGACGGCACAACCTGGCATAGTTTGTTGTCTCTTTAGTTGATGAAGCAGATGGAGCAGCAGTAGCCATGTGCTATGCCTGGAAGGTTTTAATTAATATTCAAGTTATCCTCTAGACTCACTATGTAACGGCAGAGAAATAATATCGACATTGTTTTGAAGGAAAATTAAAGGAAAATTAAAGCACAGGTAGCCCAAGAACCCATTTAGCTGGATTTAAGTTCATCTACTTTCTTGTGTTTATAATTCCTTTCCATATGGAGGAAAAGAGATATAAACGAGGCGAGAAACAGGAAATTTCAGACGAGGCGAGTGCCTCGGTTCGCCTTTTACTGGCTACGGGCCTGAAGTGGATCGTTATATTAAAGATGTAAGCACTGGTCAGTGAGACTAAAGGAAATATGTGCTCCAAAGTGACTAGCTATGGATTTTTGAAAAACGTCTGTTTGCGAGAGAATCAGACAGGCGTGGCACATGTCTTCTCATTGATCTCTTTCAATCTTTTCCAGATTCTTAGGTTAAAAGAGTTATTCATTAAAAATATTACCTTTTTCCTTACCGACAAAACAAATTTGCTCGGGTGCAAGGACGAATCGGCCTCGGCCAAATTTCCTGTTGTCGATTTTCTTTCAAAGCCGCGAGAAATAGCAGCACCAAAACCAAGGCCGGCCGGCGCCCACGTATATTTAAGAAATCAACGTAACTTTAGCTCCCGCCTAATCCCTGGAGTATGAGAGCTCTCACATCAGATCCCAAAGAAAAAAACCGCAAAATTTGCACTTTCAACAAATATTACTTAAACTCACAGAATGTGATGGATCTTAATCTCCTTTGATCGAAACCTTCTTACAACCTTACGCAACCAGAGCCTCAAAGTTGGGTTAATTAACAACTATTCACCGAGGTGGAGGTGGTTAGCGGTGGATATTTACCGAGCCGCTTCGCGGCTCGGTAAATATCCACCGCTAACCACCGACACTGAGGTGAGTAGTTGCTTTAGTATATACTAAAACAGTGAGATAATATACACCACCGTCGTTAATTTGAGTGATTTCTTCGCTTGTCACGGATGCAAACCGGGACGCCATTTTTTCTCGAGTTGCGCGGAGGTGAATAGCAAAGGATATTCGGAGTTTGACTAGCCAATCAGGGCGCGCCCTCAACGCTATCCACTGCTTTAGTATATACTAATATGATACTATTCCTGACAATTTCGAGCGGTTGACGATTAATCAAGTGACGCAATTTGTTTTAAGGAACGAAAATTACAGATTTTTAATTGCAACGAGTTTATAGACACAGTGGTAACTCATTATGGTAATATATTTCTGATGAAGAAATGTTTGACCCCGGTAAAATATTTCTGATCGCACTCTTCTGAAGTGTGAGACTATTTGAGCGATGTTGATTTATCAGATTTATACTAATTGTCACCACAAACTTGTCTTTAGCCAAACCAATAGTGCAATAGTATTAATGATGCCAGTTGCATTACATTCAGCTTTCAAAATCCTGCAAGATGTTCTGTAACAGGACCGCTTTAGTCAAATCTCATAATTTCTTCATAAGATTGATGTTACTTGTGCTATAAATATCGCCAACTCAAGTTATCCAGTTTAAGCTGACAATTATCAAGAGCAGATTATTCCAGGTCGATCATGATACATTCTGTTCCTTAATATACTCAATGAAAGGTATGTTCAAATTCACAAGCGAGCTAAATGATTTTATATTGCATTACAGGGGAACCATAGGTGTGTTTACATGTACGAGCGTTGCGTGACAGATCTTCGCGTTGGAAATGAAATTTATTAATCCCTGAACACGAAGTTTGCTTTTTCAGTATATCTTCATTCTTCAGCAATTGTTTCGCTCCTATGATTGAAGGGGCTACTTATTTGAAGATTAGCCCAGGGATCAACGATGTCAGATTTTATTTGTACTAATGTAAGTCACGGTTCTTTACATCCATGGTAATCGTAATCGTTACGTAGTAGTCAACTGAAATTAAATAATTTAGGGATACATTATTATTACAGTATTCTTAATCGAAATGATAAACGAAATGATAAACTTACAATTTGTGTTTCTCCGTAATCGGATCCCTTGATGTTTGCGTTGACCGTTGATCACTAGCTTCGAATGACTTACAGCATAAATAGCGCTTTATACTAATGACGTCATGAAATTTTAGACCCCCCGCGTGACTCAGACAAACAAACTCCACTTCTTTGAGAGCTACAAGGGAAATGGCGAGTAGTTCGCTTATTCCCTTACAGTTCTGACCGAAGAGGACGGCGTTCCTGGCTCCAAATTTGAAAGAGAACCGGAAGAATACACTGTAGACCAGCTAAAACGGTGGTTAAAATGTTATCATTATCATTACATCAGTCCAGTCAATGAATCAGACACGCTTAACTTCTCAGACTGCATTGTACTTCAAGTGTTTTGTTGAACGTCACGCATCGAAATCAACGATGCATTAATTGGTCACGAGATCTGTACAGAGCCGAAACGAAACTAAATTGTAAATAATGATGCAGGAGTTATACAGAGCAAAAAAAAAAGTTTGCACTGGGGTCCTGGCGATTCATCCCAACATGTTAGCAATAAACGTACCAACAGGAATCCCGCTTAGGAAGGCGGAATGACCATCTACAGTCGCACGTAACCGACCTGAAAAGCTTTGATTTATCAGTACTAGACTATCCAAAGAGTTATCGAGGATGAAGATAATTTTACCTTATGCAAAGAATATCGATCGGCCTAATAAATCGTGACAAATGTAAGGGTCAGGAGATGATAAAAAAATCGCTCGCGGATAACTTTTCAAGGGCTCTG
The DNA here is from genome assembly GCF_964205215.1 of Stylophora pistillata. NCBI lineage: Eukaryota > Metazoa > Cnidaria > Anthozoa > Scleractinia > Pocilloporidae > Stylophora > Stylophora pistillata. The sequence continues at coordinate 34,563,731 of NC_142524.1, forward strand.
CATGTTGATTGATTATGCACCAAGTTATAGAATAACACTCCCTAACAGCTGAGTCAACATTACAATTATGTTTACTGTTTCCGCAGAAATGAGTTTTTAGAAAAATGGAGAACAGAGTTGGACGTAAATAAATGTTGTAATGAGATTATGTACCGTGAGACAATAATGATGGCATAGTTTATGTTTATGTTGAGACCTGTATGGTGCGGTCTGCCCAGCTGAAAATCAAAGACTAAACTTTCGATAAGTTTTACCTGGAATCGTAGTCAGTGATAACTTAAAAGATAGACGGCGAGGTTGGTTTCAGCCGAGTAACGAAGTGTTTGACGGAATCTCCTTGTAAGGGCGGAAGGGCCTTTAAATGTCACGCCATGACTTTCCTAATACCGCAGGGGGTGGGGGGAGGGGTTGGAGCCCCAAACTTTTACAATTCATACGGGGAAAAATGCATTTTAAAACTTTCAATCACAAGATTACTGGAAACTTTCCTCTTATTAAGTTAAACAAACATTCTTGAGCTTTATTCTTTTTGTTTAATTATTTTGACGCATTACAATTTTGAAATAAAAGAACGGATCAGATTATCATGTTGATTATAAATCTCAGAAAGTAGGAAGACAAATTGTTTTTAAAAACACAAATAAATTGATTAACGTTTTCTGGTTTTAAAGATGTATGTATGTTCTGGTTAGCTCAATTGGTAGAGCGCCGGACTGCGGTCGAGGGTTCTAGCCCCGGCCGGACCAACAGTCACGGTCTTAAAATAACAGAGAATTTGCTACCTTTCTATAACATCAAGAAATGGATAGATATTCTAGTCTTCTCGGATAAGGACGAATAAACCGTAGGCCTCGTCTCCTGCAGGGTTAGGGAGTTAATTTCCAACGCACGAGATTACTGTGTGGTGGATGTCCTACCCTGGGGTGGGATGGGTGGGTTTACTGGGCCCAGCCTGTCGGCGAATAAAATAGGAAAAGTGAATAAAAGAAGGAGCCCTGGAAACCACTCGCAATTTCATGGGGGCAGGTGGTGGGGAAGTCAGAGTTTGGCCTAAAAGTGGCGGTAAGTCAGGCAAACTTGGCGACTTCTTCTTTTCCTTTATGCATTCAAGGAAATAGGAGACGTCAGCTGAGCGAAGGTGACGTGATGATCGGGTATGCTTCTAAAATGTTTCCAAGCATATTATATATTTGATGACTTTATGACGTACTTAATGATGAAGCTACAGAATGATAGCAATTAATGCATGTTAGGACATACTAAAACAGTGCATGGATTATATCGAAGGTGCGCTCTTATTGGCTTCTCAAACTTCAGATATACTTTGCTATTCACCTCCGAGCAACGGACGCTGGGATTTGCACCGAACGGTATTGTAGTTTTTACAGGAATAAATGAGTTGAAGTCATGTTTTTGTGCTACATTATCACACTGTCTCAGTAATACTAAAACCAACTATTTCATATCAGTGTCGCTGGCTAGCGGTGGATGTTTAGCTCACCAATTCGTGGCTCAGTTAACACTTCTAACATAACCAAAGTAAAGCGCGCGCTCTGATTGGTCAATTTAGCGTCCCCCATTTGCCCATGGGTGTAGGCTGCTGACGTGAGCAAATGCAAAGACTATTTTTCCGCGCGCGCTTGTTTTTTCTGGCCACGTAAGACTTGTTAAATGAAAGGGAACTCTTTAGCTACAATATATCAATTTTATCTCATAAAACAAATGGTAAACACCACAGCGTACACTATTGAGTTATGGATGCACTTGGGAGGTTTGCTAAGCACTCAAGAAGCTAGAGTGGCTCTCGGCTATCGCCTCGAGCGACTCTTATGCTTATTTCGTGCTTAGCAACCTCCCGCGTGCATCCATTTAACAAATAGTAAACACCACAGCGTACACTATTGAGTTATGGATGCACGCGGGAGGTTGCCAAGCACGAAAGAAGCGTAAGAGTCGCTCTCGGCTATCGCCTCGAGCGACTCTAGCTTCTTGAGTGCTTAGCAAACCTCGCAAGTGCATCCGTAACTCAATAGTGTACGCTGTGGTGTTTACCATTTGTTTTATAACATTACATTGATACATTGTAGCTAAAGAGTTCCCTTTTATTTAACAAATCTTACGCGACCAGATAAAACAAGCGCGCGCGGAAAAATAGTCTTTGCATTTGCTCACGTCAGCAGCGTACACCCATGGGCAAATGGGGGACGCTAAATTGACCAATCAGAGCGCGCGCTTTACTTTGGTTATGTTATAAAATTCAATAGTGTGCGCTGTGGTGTTTACCATTTGTTAAATCCACCGCTAGCCACTGCCACTGAGGTGAGTAGTTGTTAATTTAAATATATTATATGGCAAGGTAATCCTAAGGTAAATCTGAGCATTCCAATTAGCTTTTATTTTGTCGGTACTTTGCCTTACGCCGGACCATTTCCATAGAAAGGGTTATAAACGGTGTGTTATTTGTTTGCGAAAGTGTACGGCAAATTTAAAATAGACAGGTTTATTGATCTGAGTGCCATATGATAAGCTACTTACTAACCTCTTAATTGCTGCACTTGGTCTGCACTGCCACAACCTCAGGCCATATATTTATACCCCAGTACGACCCTCACTCAGTTAGTAAAAAAAGTTAATACCTAAGATAAGATTAAACAACAACAAACATATGAAACATATGTGTGAACTGCGGTTATGAGACGTATATGAGAACGATCCTTCGCAGTAAAGCACTATTTGAGCAATAGTGAAAATCAGACCTGAAAAAAATTTCAGGCCTGTACGGGATTCGAACCACTGACCTCTGCGATACTAGTGCAGCGCTCTACCAATTGAGCTAACAAACCAACTGGGAGCAGGCCATCAAATTAATTCGATATAAACCCGTGGATGATAAATCAAACAACAACAAACATATGAAACATATGTGTGAACTGCGGTTATGAGACGTATATGAGAACGATCCTTCGCAGTAAAGCACTATTTGAGCAATAGTGAAAATCAGACCTGAAAAAAATTTCAGGCCTGTACGGGATTCGAACCACTGACCTCTGCGATACTAGTGCAGCGCTCTACCAATTGAGCTAACAAGCCAACTGGGAGCAGGCCATCAAATTAATTCGATATAAACCCGTGGATGATAAATCAAACAACAACAAACATATGAAACATATGTGTGAACTGCGGTTATGAGACGTATATGAGAACGATCCTTCGCAGTAAAGCACTATTTGAGCAATAGTGAAAATCAGACCTGAAAAAAATTTCAGGCCTGTATGGGATTCGAACCACTGACCTCTGCGATACTAGTGCAGCGCTCTACCAATTGAGCTAACAAGCCAACTGGGAGCAGGCCATCAAATTAATTCGATATAAACCCGTGGATGATAAATCAAACAACAACAAACATATGAAACATATGTGTGAACTGCGGTTATGAGACGTATATGAGAACGATCCTTCGCAGTAAAGCACTATTTGAGCAATAGTGAAAATCAGACCTGAAAAAAATTTCAGGCCTGTACGGGTTTATATCGAATTAATTTGATGGCCTGCTCCCAGTTGGCTTGTTAGCTCAATTGGTAGAGCGCTGCACTAGTATCGCAGAGGTCAGTGGTTCGAATCCCGTACAGGCCTGAAATTTTTTTCAGGTCTGATTTTCACTATTGCTCAAATAGTGCTTTACTGCGAAGGATCGTTCTCATATACGTAAGATAAGATTAGCATTCTCAAATAGACCTAAAAAGCAGACATAATGTGTTGAATTGTTTGTAGCTGATTAAAAATTAGTAATGACCAGTCTGGCCAGAAATGTCCATTATACAAATTTTACACATGAAATCATCAAAAAAAGGGCTGATGATTAATAATTATGTTTATTATCTCGGTGAACAGAATAGTTAGTGGTTATAGCAACATATAACGTTAATTTTTCACTCTTCTTCAGAGATCATGCTGTTGGGAACCAGAATTTAATAATTGTAAGGATCAGCTCCTTTTGCAGTCTTGCGCCTAATTAAAAAGCTTAGAATGATTTGATATTAATTCATGTGCAGTTGATCAGAAGTGCAGCCTATTTAGATGAGAAGAAAATACCACAACTCTGGTTTAGGAATGATAAATTACTCCAAATTCTGTAAGAGAACAAACCCTTAATTTTATGCGTTCACGCTCTAAAATTTAGTGTTAACAGTGTGCATATATTTCTCTTACCTTAATTACCTCTCCTTTTAATCTGTCTTCTACCATGATGCCATTTTGTAATTGAAGTTGTTCCCTCATTCCAGAGTGCAAGAAACTGTGTTTGCTTTGTTGAAATCATAATTACCGGTAGCTTCAGTACATCCACACAGTTTGTCAAGGTCAACAATTCCAAGTCACATCCACATTCCTCATGGTCAGTCCTTGTGAACTCTTTTTGTTCTTAATCACTCCACTTTTTTTATATTGCAGAAACTGTTGTTCGTCATTATGGTTTTATAGATAAATGAAAGTTAAATTGTTTGTCTCATTAAATGTAAGAGTCACATGAAACCTAATAAATCATACACTGATCATCACATTTGAACTGCTATACTGCTTTTTAAGTCTTCGTTAGGCGATAAGGTTGATAGTTCAAGTATCGCTTTTTATAGTACCTTGGTTTGTTTAATAGTTATTGTTGTGTTTTGGTGTGCTGTCAATGGGTGTGTATTTCCATCCTATTGATAAATAAGTGCATTTATTTTGTACTCAACTTTAATTAAACCAGCATTTAAAAGTAACATATTAAAATTAATAATAGGCTGAACCTGCAAAACCAGCATACAATAAAAAAAATCATAGGCTTTTTTCTAATAGGCACACAAAAAAAACCCATTTTTTTACCTGTTGAGGTTTCATTTTACCTGTGCTACATGACCAATCAATGTGCTTTATTTCATATGGCTTCACACTGGAGGAGTACTGTTTAATCCCAACAGAGCAAACTTTACTGCTAACTGTTTGCCAATAAGGAAAGTACTTAAGGGTGTAAATAAACTGTTTAAGAACAAAATGATGAAATTCATTTTTTGAAAAGATTTTCTATAGGTAATTTTCAGGTGAAATAAAAAAGAACAATTAACTCAGGGGGAAGTAATTTGAAAAGTACAGTCTAAAGACTTCTGCTACTGAGCTGTAGGAGATGAAATCACTTAAAATTAAATAAAATACATTTTAAAAGAGCTAATAAGGAAGATGGACAATAGAAAAGAGATGAAAGAGGATGAAGAGAGACGAAGAGATCAAAGAGGATGAAGATGAAAATTTAAGATGTACCTTCATCAAGTCCAGTAGGTAAATATTTTTTGCATAATCAAGCTAATAGTGATCTTGAAAGGGTGTTACCTGCTTCCTCAAATCGTTCTCCCACTTTTTTTAATATAATCAATGAAAACTCTGAAAAACTAAATCTCAATTCTACAACCCCTATCTTGAGTAGATTAAACCCTATACACTACCAGGTCTAATATTTATTGTTAATTCTCATTACTGTATGTATGCAATGTTTATGATTGTTAGTTAGGAGAATTTAGCATTGCATGTATCAATTAAGAATTCCCCTAGTTGATATTTTTCCTTGTTCTCATCACTTGTCTCTGTTTTCAGATTCTATTTCTGTCACATAAGGGAGATAATGGGTCCAACACATTTCCTGGTATCTACGTAATCTTGAACATGCCAACACTAAGGATACAGAGTATCTATCTACAGGAATGGTATGGAACCAAGTATGAAATGCCTGGTATGAACCAGGTGCCTGCATCAAGGAATTATTAAATAAATGCCCTGTTTGCAAAACTCCAGAGATAGGACAAAAAATGTTAAATGTTGATGAAAAATTAAAAAATGAAACTATATCAGACTTGCAGAGGCTATTCCTGTTTTCATTATCAGAGCCAAAACAAAGGGTGAATTAATCTTTTCCTCTTGAAATAAGAGTTTTTACAAATGCAAGTGTGACAGAAAGAAGAAATTAATCAGTATAGTTTGGTTCATAGCTGTAGTGAGCACAAACTTATAATACTGACAACGGTTATTGGTTAACTGAGATCAGAACAAAAAACTTTTGCTTTTTCTAATAATATGAAAAGATTATTGCTTGAATAATTAGAGTGATAGCTGATAACTGATCAGAGACGAGCAAAGAGGAGATTTTCCAATTTGTATATTTTTTACTTCCCCAGGACCTTGATGCTTCGCCCCCAGCCTACATCTAGATTCATTTTACCACTTGTACAACCTGTAATATGCTTGAAAGGACCTACCCTTTGCAAGGGTATTTTATTGTATAACACATTGGATATTGAATTGAAAATATTTCTCAAACTTCTTCTTAGTATGAATCGGTAAATGCAGTGTAAGTAAGTTATTTAGTTTTCCAACAGATTGTACTAGTTTTTACTCATGGATACTTTGTGGCAAAGGAGAAACTCGATATGACTTTAAAGTCTTAACATAAGTTTAATAATCAAGAATGTAATTGGAAAAAATGCTTTAAAGGCTAATTAAGCCGCGTACAGATTTAAGTTTAAAAGCTAATCCTTAAGCATCCAAAAAGGGAAATATCTATCTCTTTACGTTTATCATTGATTTAAAATAGGATACATTCCCATGCAGATGCCGTACATCGACTAGCTGATACTACAGCTTAAAATCAACTTTAATCTTAAATCTTTAATCGAGATACTCCTAAAACAGTATCCGCCCATCGGTAGCCAGCTTTGTCAGGAGTTAAACGTCAAACTAGAATTTCTTTATAATCAAGTAAAATACTACAAGAAGGTGAGACTTCGAGCGGTCGATCCCTCCTTTTCTTAAAAGTCTGACAAAGTTTGGCAATGTTCTCTTCATAAGTTCGCAAAATGGTTATAGTTATCTCGTCTTAAATGAAATTTTGGTGTCTTGTATACAGAAACAAGACACCAAAAGAAGTAAGAAGTAAATGTGACGATACGAAAGGCGATCCTAGGACTTTTTGGACCGTGTAATTAAGTCTTTTATTCACAGCAAAAGAACAGTGGTGACAATACCATAACTCTTAAAGAAGATAATGAACTTATTACTGACAATAACGTCATAGGTACGAGGTTTAACGAACATTTTTCTAAAATTCAAAACGATAGTGCTGATTATGCAATGATGGGAAGTTCCTATTGTTCTGACCGTCATCCAAGCATATCTGCAATACGAAATAATTGTCCTAATATAAAGAGCTTTAACTCTCGCTAATCAGTCCTGCAGAAGTACAGCAGGCTGTAGGTAAACTTGAACCAAATAAGGCCCCTGGTCATGACGGGATTCCTGCGAAAATCTTACAGGACTGTTCAAAGGAGTTAGCTTTACCTCTTGCTAACCTATTCAACTTTTCTATTGTATCTGAATGTTTCCCGAGTGACTGGAAGTTAGCAGAAGTCTGTCCTGTATTCAAGAAGGATGACCCTACGAACATATGTAACTATAGACCGGTATCTATATTGAATAATTTAGATAAGATCTTTGAAAAATGTCTCAATCGTCAATTAGTGGAGCACTTTGTAGCAATTTTATCACCGTTTCTCTCAGCCTATCGAAGAGGTTATAGCTGTGAGGCAGTGCTTCTCCATCTTATCGAATCATGGAGGCAAGACTTGGACAAAGGAAAGACTGTTGGTTCAGTGTTGTTGGATTTAAGTAAAGCCTTTGATCTCACCCCTCACAACCTGTTGATGGACAAGCCGAAGGCGTATGGTCTTTCTGCCCAAAGTCTTAACCTAATTAAAGATTATCTTAGTGGACGGAGACAGCGGGTTAAAGTGGCCAATGCCAAGTCTGACATTGTCAAGATTCACAGAGGAGCTCCACAGGGGTCTGTTTTAGGCCCCTTGTTCTTTAATATCTTTTTAAATGACTTATTTTACTTTGTTACAGAGGTCAAACTCTCGAATTATGCTGATGACAACCAACTAACTTCAAGTGAAATAGCCCCAAGCGTGGTTCAGGCTGTCCTCATCCTGAACTTAAGAGTCACCTCCAAATGATTTCATGACTGTGGTCTGACCCTAAACTTGGACAAATGTAAACTCCTAGTTTTGCCCAAGCGAAAAAGTGATCTAGTGGAACTGGATATTGATGGTTTCCAAGTCAAAGCGATCGATAATGTGGAACTCTTAGGGGTTGCAATTGACAATAAGTTTAAATTTTAAGAGTCATATATCTAGGTTAATTAAGAAAGTAGGTAAACAAATTGATGTACTTAATCGATTCAAACACATTCTTTCGTTTTCGTCAAAGATACGTATATATAGGGCATTTATCATGCTTCACTTTACTTATTGTAGTTCTGTTTGGAATAGCTGTCTCAAAGAAGATAGTGACCGGATAGAGAGATTACATGAGAGGGCCCTTAGATACGTGTTTAATGACTTTTCCAACGGATATGATAGTCTATGTTATAAGATTGGTTACTCATTAAGTTGTAGACGGAAACAAGATATGCTTTTAATCATTTTTAAAGCACTCTATAACAATATGCCTCAGTATATTCAATCTTTATTTCAAGTAAGAGAAAATAAGAAAAATCTTAGGGGCAAAAACAAACTTGTTTTACCTGTAGCTAAGACCACAACTTTCGGCCTCAAATCAACTTCTTACATTGCTGCTAAGGCTTGGAATGCGTTACCTGATAAGCTAAGATTAATGGCTGAGTTTGGCCCTTTCAGGAATGAGATAAGAAATCTAAGTAATTTGTAATTTTATATCACCATCATTTATATCATCATTTACATTTAGGCTTATATTATTTTTAAACTCTGTAATTTATATTCATACATTTTTCTCGGTATATTAGCATCTCCATTGCTAGAGGCCTAACAAGCCTCATTTTCATCCGAGTTTAAATAAAGTCATCATCACCTGGACTAGTAACTCCTTTTGTTGGCTTCCTTGGTTCAAAGAACGATTTCCTACATGCAAAGTACACCCTCTTTGATAACCGTTTTTACCCTTAGACCTTTCAGCAGAGGGTTTACCGGTTACTCCATCAGTCAGAAGGCATCTCTCAGCAGTTTCATTGAGGTGACCTGACTCGTAGTCCGTCCACAGACATTCAAGACCCTTCGCGCTTGCGCATTCCAGTCCTATCTCTAGCCAGCCGAACCCCAATACTTTGGTACACAGGTTGTAAGCATCTTCTATATACTTAAGAAAGTCGCTTAGTCCTTTAGTTGGTGAAAATGTGTTACAGTTCATGAACATTAAAACGTCGGCTCCAGCCCTTTACTAGGACTCCTTCAGATTTTTACCGCCAACATTGTGGGTGGCAATTTTAACTGTTACCTCCCGCAGTTTCATAACGGCACCTAAACAATCAAGAAATCTGTATTCAAAAATTGCAATCAACCTTTCCCCTATTATATTTTCATAACCCGCCGCGTAGGTGTTTTTGAACCAAGTTCCGTTCAAGAACAGAGCGAAAAAACCATCTACTGGCAACGCCGGGCACAATACCTATTGTTCTCGCCACATTTACTTCAGTGCATTAGCGAAAACATCATTAACCATTAATATTTCACGTGATGCGTTTCATCCGACCAGATAGCTCAAAGTAAAAGCAATGTGTTTTATAAAATTTATTCATTTAGGTCACGATGAACTCTAAACCGAACACTGTAAATCGTGTTTCTTAAATTATGATATACACTATGGTCACAGCTGTAGTTTCGACCAGTTAATGGTGTAATTTATTTACCGATCTATGGTCATTTGCACTCATTCTTGTTTTAATCCTGTAGTTCCCAATGATGTAAATGACAGCAGGTCTTTAGTTCTAGCGATATGATGAGCAGCTCAGCTCAGTGAGTCGAACATTCCCATCCAAAGCACTAATCCGAAGGTTTAGGGTTCGATCGACTTCGGTAAGGAGATCGTCTGATTCATCTTTTCTGTGTATCCTAACCTTCTTAGCGTGACAGTTGAAAAAGTTGAATTTTAAAGAAACACGAATATCGAGGAGCTACTTAAAAGTTGCATAGAAGATGATGGTTATCAACTATGAAGATGGATCTCTTTTTCAAGTACAACAAGCAGTTTTTGTAGTACAATACTTACCTAGACTTGTAACTTCACTTGATGGCTTTACCCTCCCAATGAAAGACTTTCTGCATGCCTGGTAGTCGTCATTCTTTAATGATAGTTGTTAATCTCATATTTTACAGGTCGAGTTTCTTTTTTACTTCATCGGTCAAAATGTACATCTCAGCGATTTCATTGAGTTCGCGAGAGAGGAAGTATCTTCAGAGTCTTTCGATGCTTCCCAGGGTTATGCATTCCACTCGTATTTCTAAACCTTCAAATTTGAATGCTTTGATACTCAGGTTGTAAGTATCTTCCAAACACTTTATGAAAGTATTCAGCCCTTCGATTGGAGAAAATGAGTTTTTCTTCATAAACATTGATATGTCTACAGAAAAATGGCGACTGAACGTATCTTGTTTTTCAACATGAAGATTTTGAGGGACGACTATTAGTTTTATCTCATGTGGTGCCTCGGAAGAGCCTGAAAAGAAAAACATCAAGTTAAGTCAAGAGATTATAGACAGTTCATAATCTAGTTGAAATTTAAAAACGGTCTCTGGCTAAAATGATTAAAAACTACGAGCGTTCGACTGCCCGAACTGCAGTCTTCAACGGGTACAAAAGACTGCATAATAATTTGGATATATCAACAAAGTTGAAATGGTAAACTGGCCACCGTAATGATTACAAAAGCTGACGTTTCGAGCGTTAGCCCTTCGTCGGAGCGAATAGAGGAATTGTGGGTTGTGTGTGCTTTTAAAGGCAGAAAATGGAGCTACGTTATTGGTGGGTACATGGCAACGAGAAAAACATGAATAAATTAGTGGAATGAAAAGCGTTTCCGTGCCGTAAAAATCTTGAACAAAAGCTCATCTTTCAAACCGGCAGTCTAAATCCCACAGGGATCAATGAACGCTTTTCATTCCACTAATTTATTCATGTTTTTCTCGTTGCCATGCACCCACCAATAACGTAGCTCCATTTTCTGCCTTTAAAAGCATACACAACCCACAATTCCTCTATTCGCTCCGACGAAGGGCCAACGCTCGAAACGTCAGCTTTTGTAATCATTACGGTGGCCAATTTACCATTTCAACTTTGTTGATACATCCAAATTATTTCGTTACTCCCACCGACGCAGCCCCAAACAGTTTCTTTCGAAACTATCAGCCTTTACAAAAGACTGCAGTTCGGGAAGTCGAAAGCTTGTAGTTTTTAATCATTTTAGCCAGAGATCGTTTTTAAATTTCAACTATGTTTCATCCTGGCTGCGGCCCTTCAATATTTTCAAGTTCATAATCTCTTCATTGAGTGCAATGCAACACGAACAAGATAAATGGTTAAAAGGGCTAAATAAACATAGATAAAGAATTTATGTTCGTTTCTCGCGAGGAAAAGTTTTACTAATTGGGACCGTTGTCAACGTCGATTTTAAGACTTTGAATGCCTTTTCGTTCCATTTCAGTATCTTTTGCACGTTTTCTCTTCGTTTTTGAGGTTTAAAGGGTGTATTTTGATCAAGGATGGACCAAAGGAAAAACCGCCTTGATTAAGCTTAACGAGACAGACCCCATTCTCCATTAAGTTGATAACTCCATGTACTAAGGTAAATATTTTCGCCTTTCTCCCACCTCCCAGACTTATGAACAAAAGACAAAAACACGACTTTGGGGACAGAAGCAAACCAAATAGGGGAGGCAGGAGAAAACCGCCACCCAGTTAGCCCAATGGATAGTGCGCTGGACTGTTGTGCAGGAGGTCAAGGGTTCGAGCCCCGGCCGGACCAACACTCAAGGTCTTAAAATAATTGAGAAGAATTTGCTACCTTTCTATAACATCAAGAAATGGTTAGATATTCTAGTCTCCTCGGATAGGGACGAATAAATGGAGGTCCCGTCTCCTGCAGGGTTGAGGGTAGGAGACGTTAATTTCCCACGCACGAGATTACTGTGCGGATGGATGTCCTTCCCTGGGGTGGGATGGGTGGGTTTACTGGGCCCGCAGTAATTGGCGCAAGCTGTTGCGGTGTCCCTGCCGGTCGGCGAAGCCAATAAACTAACCTAAACTAACAAGGCGAAACTAAACCAAAAAAAAAAAAAAACGTTAAGATAAAAACAACAAAGCCTAACGATTATCGACGTTTGGTAAAAGATCCGGAGGCGGACAAAGGTGAAATTAAACAGTTTCGGAAAGATACAAATTAGCTCGACCACATGCACGTGGGAAAAAAGAGCAGAGTTCTTTTTAAGTATGTATGCCCGGATGTCGGGTGAGAAACCACTGTTCAACGAGGGCGTTGAGCGCAGACCTCAACAAAGCTACGAAATAAGATCGTAAGTTCTTCTAAAGTGTACCCGTAGTACTTACAACTCCTACGGATATAGAGTCTTGAATTAGCCTTATCCATCATATTGTGAAAATAACTATCCCAGTTGCATGAATTTTCATGAAAGGTTACTCTCAATAATTCAAGTTCACTCTTTCTTTCAATCATATGCACACTTCCAGGAGGGGTTTTTTTGGGTCTTTCCTCTCATTACTAACTCCCATGTCTTAGTCAAATTTAGTTTCATACAATTCGTACTTGACCAAAGCATAACGTTTTAATTTCACTCATTGATGAGTCATGAGGCAAATTTAGCCCAATCGGAATACTCAAGGTGATGTCATCAGCAAACTTAATAAGCAGATTTGTTTCCGGATTCACAGCATTTAACCATTTTGGAGAATAACACTGGGCCTAGGACAGTCCCCTGTGGAACACCCCTGCCAATTGCAGTGAACTTTGTTGTAACATCATCAACTACGACTCTGTTTACGGTCAATCAAAAAATTAATTATTCAGTTAATAACATAAGGATTGATGTCATGTGACTTGAGCTTATTACATACAATCTGATGAGGGACAAGATCAAGAGCTTTACTAAAATCGAAAGAATATACCTTAACAAAGTCTGCATCTTTATCCAACCATTTTAATCGGTAATGTTGACATTTAAGAAGTGCTATTGTAGTATTTTATCCCCTCTTATAGGCAAACTGATTGGGCCCAATAGATGACTGCAGGGTAGGTAAAATTTCTTGTTTGTAAATGACCCTTTCAAAAATTCTCATGATCACATTTGTGAGTGATTTGGGTCTCAATTGACTGCATTCACTTAATGGGGATACCTTTAGAATAGGTGTAACATTGGCCAATTTCCATAAACGAGGAACTTTTTGCTGTTTACTTGAATTATTGAAAATTTTCGTTATTATAGAAGCTATAAATAGTCAGCATAGTCACGCCAGAACCAATAAGGAATCCCATCAGGTCCAGAAGCTGTACTTGTCTGGTGCCTCAGGAGGTTCCAAACTGAAAGCAAGGTAACTCGGGGACATGTCTACCGTCTGGTATCTCAAGAGTCTGTGAGTCTCAAGAGTCTGATCACGAGTCTGTGCAATCAATGGGCTTGTGCTCGAGTCGCTGAAAAGTCTGCCTTCTACGGTAGACGGCAGATGTGTAAAGTTAAGTCTTATGTTCTATGCCCGACGTAAATTATGATATTGTTTAGCTGTTAAAGTTATTGCAAGGGTGATATCCAGTGTAAGATGATTTGGCAAGGTGTTTACAAGTCTGGAAAAGAACATAAACTGCGGCCTAAATTAATTTTGTTTTGTTTTTTCAGCAACTTGTAAAACTTACTTCTTGGTGTTGTTGTGCAGTAACTAATAGATTCCAGATGAAGCGAGCCGAATTCGAAATAGCACGGAATCACGATTATTCTGCTGTATTCTCTCGAAGACACATAAGTATGACGTGGTCAGGCTTGTCCACCGAAATGAGGTTAGAGGGAGGGCCCGGGACAGAGACGCCAGAATGTGTCACTCGAAATGTCTTGTTGCTTTGATGTTGAGAAGAACATAAACAAACAAACAAACAAGTAATTAACGTTAGAGAAGACATTTGTTCATGGTGGTTACATGGAGAAATTACTTCTTTTTTTTTTCTAATTTTGATGCATGTGGAGAGGAAACGATGCACCTGGCAATCCTTAGGAATTAATGCATTGTAGAGCATGGCCACAGGTGCAATCTTTTACCTCTCCCTCCCCTCCCCTCCCTTCCCCTTCTACTGACTTCAACTTGTTGTTTAATTGTGACGTTCGGTTCCAACCCATTTTCCCTGAACGGCAGAAAAGTTTAACTTGTCGTATATTCTTAATCAAAACACGGGAGACTCATGGATACCTTATCAGATAAAAGAAACTCGACGCGACTCTAGAAGGAATAAAAGGCTCATTTTAAAATTGACGGTTGTCACTCGAAATGATGTAAATAAGGCCTACCGACAGAAGAGCTATTTTACAAACTCATTCTCGAGAATGCAAAAAGGAAAAAACGTATAACTTTTATCATGTTTATTAAGAATATAACAGCATACTCTTGAGCAGATCCGTACATTTATTAGCTTACAAAGAGACTGCTGGATAAGTGGATCAAAGAGAAACATTAACAAAACAAAAGGAGGAAAAAGCTTATCGTAAATGAACAACACAGTGCTGTCTATTGTCAGTGACAAGCAAGTCCCCATTTTTACAAACTGTTATAGCCAAGGGAGCATAGATTTCTTTACCAAACGACCTGAGAAACTCACCATCCTGAGTAAACATTTGAAGTCTGGAATTGCTACTGTCACAGACAATTAGGTTATCAAAAGTATCAACAGCAAGACCTCGGGGGTACATGAGCTGTCCTTCACCAGACCCCTCGCTGCCAATGCTGTATTCATATTCACCTTTCTCGTTGAAAACCTTAACACAGTGCGTTAAGGGATACGACAAAAAGACCTTGTCGTGATGATAACAAACGCAGGTAACGTCAATGTCGAAATCTGGGATTCGGAAGAATTGAAGCAAATGAGCACCGTCTGAGGAAAGGACCTTGATTTTACGGTCACCTTCATCAAGAACAACCACGTGACCGTTTCCATCAGCTTTAACAGACACAGTTCGGGGATTTATTAAGTGCTCACTGAACTGTTGGATAAACTGGCCCTCATTAGTGATTAGAGACATTTCATTTAAATCAAAAGCGCCATGAATGACTATCATATCACCATTTCTTAAGAATGCTATGGACACAGGACGACCAATCTTCACAGCTGCACCAGTTTGTGATCCCGTCTCGCCCCCTATTGTCCTGGGGTATTTCAAATTCTCATCAAAAACCTGAACGCGGTATTTGACAAAATCTGCCACCGCAATTTCTCCGGTTTTTTCATTCTTTGCAATACTTATCGGTGCGATAAATTCTCCCTCTATTCTTCCAAACGATCCATACGGCCTAACTACTTTGTACTGATGCGGCTTCACGTTAACTCTCCAGGGACTACTGGTCAGTGGCCATCCGTTGATTTCTATTGTAACGTTGTGTCGTCCTAGTTTCTTCGGCTTGTAATGTACTTTGTAATAACCATTTTCAACATCTGTTGTTTTCGCTACTTCTTCTCCTGTCGGAGATCTGATGGTGACGGTCACGCGTTCTTGTTCGCTGTAAAACTGTTTTCCTTCTGAATCTCGTGTAGTGATTGTGAAACTAGCTTCAGCGCCCTGTTCGGCTTCCTTTAAGCCGTTTCCTTCAGCTTGTGACTTCGAATGGTCAGTATGACGTGATGAAGTGTTTTCTAAAAATGAAGAAAAAACAGACAACCAAATAGGAACAAGACAAAAGGTAAGTGATGTAAAAAGGAAAAAAAACAATACGTCACTCAGCTTACACGTCACTCAGAATGTTCCTTTTCCCGGTTACAGAATAAACGTCAGTTATAATAGCAGCTAGACCATCATCGTGCCACATGGGTAGCGACCACGACGGCAACGATAATGTTGAAAGTAATGATGATGCTTCAGTTCACGCAGGTGGTGGGTGAAAAATTAACAAGTTAGGTTTGATAACTTGTAAAATAAATGTAATGAGTTGTTATTTGTTATAGTTTTCGCTAGAGACTCTCGTAGGACGTGACAAAAACAAAGATAATACGTACCTTGACTAGCACCTGTTGTCAGAGGCTTACTTCTTTCAAAGAAAGATTCCTTACACGCGACGTACTCTTCATCTCTAATAAAAGTTCTCAACTTTACTTCTCGCCGTGGAGCTTTGTTCGTTACTCCATCAGTGACAAGGCATCTCGCGGCAATTCCATCGAGTTGACCTGACTTGTAGTCCGTCCACAGATATTCAAGGCCTTCCACACTTGAGCATTCCAATCCTATCCCCAAACAGCCGAACCCCAATGCTTTGATTCGCAGATCGTAATCATCTTCCAAATATTTGAGAAAGGTGCCAAGTCCTTTGGTCGGAGAGACTGTCTTGTAGTTCACGAACAAAAAAACGTCGGCTACAAAATTTTGGTTGAACTTCTTTCGGTTTTCACTTCCAATATTGTGGGTGGTGATTTTAACAGTTATTTCATGCAGTTTCACAGCAGCGCCTAAAAAATCAACGTACAGTCTCAATTCAGAACTTGCATTTCAATCAATCTTTTCTCCTGTTCCCATTTTAACACATGGGTAGACTTTAGAACAGAGTGGAGTTTGGGAACAGAGGGGAAAAACGATCAGCGAGAAACATTTTTCTATCAAGCCATGTGTGTCACTGTGGCGCAACATCTAAAGTATTAGGATATAAATACATATTTTTCTCTTAACAGAGCCCTTTAAAATGATTAATACCTCTAATGTTTACTGTGGCAACCAGGTGAAGGGATAAGTCGAATGTAGCAGTCAGATTAACTCTATGCACTTTTTAAAATGAACTTTTCTCGTTAATTATGTAAATGAAAAGGGAAAGATTTAAATTTTGCAATATTAAAATACAATTTCGTTATCAATTTTGCGGCATGCATTTTCTGGCTACGCTGAAAGAATAACATTTCATTAAAGAGTTATCCAAAATTGTACAGGTAAAGCTGGTGGTAATTGAAATATGAAGTCAAAGTTTTAAGAAAAAAAAGCGACACGCGTTTTTAATAAAATATTTACCTGAACTTGTTACTTCTTTCGATGGCTTCACACGTTCTGTGAAAGACTTTCTGCATGTCTCGTAGTCCTCTTTTTCAATGATAGTTGTTAACTTCATTACTGTCAGGTTGAGTTTCTCTAGAGCTTCAGTCGTTAGAATATATTTCTTGGCGAATTCATCGAGGCAGCGAGAGAGGTAGTTTTCCCAAAGTCTTTCAAGGCTCTCTAAGGTGAGACATTCCACTCTTATTTCTAAGCAGTCAAACCCTAATGATTTTGTGCTGAGTTTATAAACATCTTTTACATGCTTCAGGAAAACATTTAGTCCAATAGACGGAGAAAATGTGTTTCGTTTCATGAAAGTATTTAAGTCTGCAGCAAAGTGGTGACTGGGCCTGCCCTGTTCTTCAGCATCAAGATTTTGAGTGAAGATTCTGAGTTTTATCTCATCCCTTCTGTAACCTAAAAACAAACGAGGAAAAAAAAAATAAAAATCAGAGATCACCTCTAACTTTTCCCCTCTTTATTTCCAACCCAGGTGTAGTCCGTGATCGTGCTCCTGAGCAGGAATAAGCTGGAATCTGTGAGTGGAGGATACTGTAAAATGTCGGACGAGAAAGAAATAGACTCCGGGCATATAACCATTCATTATGAAACTGATGAAAATTTAAGAGCTAAATAAGAACTAAAAGCTAATCAAGATTTTAAAGGCATCTCAAATGAGTATTTCAGGGCAGCCACCCGCCACGGCCTAATAATGAGCATTAAAAAAAAATGCAATAATGTTCCAGACCGAACCAGGCAGCCAGCCTCACCAACCTCGTGACCAACCAGTCATAAAGATAGGCGATCAATGAACCCTGGGCTGAAAGTCGTACAAAAATTCTGCTACTTGGGTAACTTTCTTTCACGGAATGCAGCCATCGGTGGCGAAGACACATCACTTATTGGCAACTGAAAGCAAGAGTTGCCACCAGAGGATTGCACCATCGACTCTGGTAAGACCATGGAATCCAGCTAAACAAAAAAGTTTGAGTCTATAGAACAGCTGTTCTGATATAAATTACTGTGTCAATGCGAGTCTTAACCATGGTATTCCTATCACATGAGAAAGCTTGACCAGTCTCGCCTCAGATGTCTTCGCATGATCTGTGGAGTCTCTTGGAAGAACAGGGTTAAGCACTACCGCACTTGAGCGATGTAAGATTGAGGGAATCAAAGCATTCCTCATAAAGAACCAAATCCGATGGGTATGACGTCTTAACTGCATGCAAGACAACCAGAGATTCCAAAAGCTTCTATGGAGAACTAACGAGAAACTGATTTTCTCGTGAAGGTAAGTACTAGAGGTAAAAGCTTAAAGGTGTTCTAAAATCCAGCCTGAAACCATGCAACATCCCATCCAACGCCTGTGAAGGCAAGCACTCAGACGTACAGGGTAACGATCAACCTGCCGTGCCGAGGTAGAGAGTTTTGTAATCTATCGTATTAAGCATCTCCAAGATTCCAGGACAACCCGCAAAGCTACCCCACGATGTTGATTACGTCTACCTAGAATGCTCGCCAAAGAATCTGCCACTCTCGCATACGCTTCATCATCCACCGTAGAAAGTAGTGGCCACCAGAGAAAAAGAATGTTTGTAGAAGTCGACAGCTCAATCCATCAACAACGCCACTTAATCAATTGATGAAAATTCCTGCCGATTTGGCGCCTTTGTCCAACTCAAAACTATAGGATTGGACAATCGTCAAAATGGCTCTGTTTACACAACTTTTCACAGAACTTCTAGTAAATCTTCCAAAAATACTTACCAAGTTTGATTTTCTGCAGCTGTGTTTCCCTTTCTTCCTCAGCGTGGGTACCTTCGCGTGAAAGCGAAAGCCTTAAAAAAAGAATTTGCCCGTGGACATTTAAAAAACACTCTAGAGTAGAGACCTCAGTTCTAAATTATAAAAACAATCACATAAAGTATAACCTTTAAAATCCACGACCTTGTAAACGTTCCCACAGTCCTCATTTCGTTTTTATTTACGGTGGGGGAAATCGATAGAAAACGATGAGGCAACAGCTAGGCTATATTGAGATGACTCAGTTTGTTACCTTATTTCGTGTACTTTCTTGTACACCTCTCTAGCATTTCTGATGGTCACATCTAATTCCCTGCTATATCCAACTTTAGTTAACTCTTTTTCCAGTCTTTGCTTCACCTTCTCTCTTTCAAAGTCATCCACGAACTGTAATAAACTGTGATCTGTATGACAATAAAGTTCCACCACAATTGAACCGTCTTCGATATTTCTTACTTCGGGATCAGCTCCATTGTCATTCCTTTCTTCCAAAGCATTCCTTATGGCATTTTCTACAGAATACCTGCGAGACAGATAAAATGCACCTAACGACAGGGCACCGGCCAGCGCAACTCCTGCCAGAAGAGGGTTGTCAATTTTCAAGGAGACAGAAAAGCCTGATGCACTGGCTGACACAGACATTTCAAATGCGGCCCTAGCTGCTTCCGCAGCTACATTTGCGACTTCACCATCCATTAACTTTGTTCCTTATACCTATAGTAAGAACCAATAAACGAAAGTCAAACTTCACCTATCCATCCAGGGACAAAAGCAAATTCAAAGTTCTCTGTTAATTTGCAGTTATTTCAAGGAAGAGATTTCAAAATTATGGTAATTTTAAGCGTGTACGAGATCACCGATCAGCAACTGACTCATCATTTGTTATATTTCGCGCTGTAACTTTGAAGACTACATTCCCAACTTCACAGTAAATGCACGCGTGAGACTGGAAATTTCAGACAATTGAAAATTCTGTCTTACGCACATACGTCTTATTAGTTCTCCGTTTTGGACTCTGTTTTGCAAGATTATTCGGAACTGGGAAAAAAATCTTGGATCAGAAATGGCTAACACCAATATCGTGACGCGCGCCATTGAGCGTGTAATTGTCAACCGATTAGTTTTGAAGCATTATCGGGTCTCAGTGGGTTTAACTGTCACCCGTAAGGCAGCGAAAAAAATAGCCGCGAGGCGTATGATTGAAAAATTTTACCCTTCTTTTAATTAATTGCAACGGAAATAAATTAACTGTTAAGAGCTATCATCCCATTGACTTCTAGATTGCCTGAACAAAAAGTCGAGGACAGTGAATTCCAAATTATTTTGGATGAGCAAAAAAGTAATCTGAACTAAAAAAGGCTGTGCGCTCTAAACTAACACGAAAGTCAAGCAAAAAAGTTGAGCCAGAACTTAAGAAAATTAAAATTCGCCTCCAAGTTAAATAAATAATGAGCTGAAAAAAAAAACCATTATAAAGTTAAGCGCCCAATCACTATGGCCTAATAGAAGTTAAATTTGAAATATCAAATAAGGTTTTAAGCATAACAAAGGGTCGATATTAAGCTCCTGGAAGCGCTTCAACCACCTTAGCCGCAATGTCCCGTATTTCTTACACAGCGTGTGGTGTATGTTATCATTTCACAAAATGCAAACGAGATTACGTTGAACAATATATTAGTATCTTTTCTCGAAATTACAGGATATGACGTGAGTCCAGTATGACAATGCATCAGCTATAATATGATGAAAGTGCCAGAAAATTCTTCAAAAAAGTAAATAAGAGATGAAATTTGGTCAAAGATGTTGATGCATATGGGTTGCTGTCTGTTTTCCAGTTTTATCTTTCTCGCAAATATCAACAACGAACAGGTAATTGAGAATAATTTGAGCCAGTTCAAAAACATTAAACAAAAGTAGACATTAAGAAATTTAAACACCCTAATCATCCTTTTCTCAGTGATTTCTCTTAGTCTTTTCGCGACACCTGTCCCTGTAGAAATAACAAATATATGATGCGTTTCTTGGCGAATACATGCAAAGCAAACGTCTTACATATGGCACGCTGTCAAGGTGGAGCTTCTTAGCTCAGTTGATGTGGGAGCTCAACTAGTATGTGTGAGTGGGTTCGAATCCCATCGAAGACTAAATTTTTTTCAGGCGTTTCTTCTGCAATTGCTAAAATTGCTAAACTCAACGGCCTGGATCATAGCTTAACGTGATTTTCAATCCGCAGGCCAAATGAAATTTATATCAGGACAAGTATGTGACCAAATGCATGCATTTTAAATGTTGGCCAAGTTTTGCATATGATATTTCTATTGAAACTTATCTGATTCGTCGGTTATCTCAAACTGTAAGGGCTGATAGTTTCTAAAGAAACTTTTTGGGGCTGCGTCGGTGGGGGGTAACGAAATAATTTGAATATATCAACAAAGTTGAAATGGTAAATTGGCCACCGTTACGATTATAAAAGCTGACGTTTCGAGCGTTAGCCCCCGCTCCGACGAAGGGCTACCGCTCGAAACGCCAGCTTTTATAATCTTAACGGTGGCCAATTTACCATTTCAACTTTGTTGATATATTCAAATTATTTCAAACTGTGTGCTTTATATCGTCCGCAACATCATCTCATGTAACAAGAACACACTCCGAAATAAGAACGGGTCAGAATCACGATTATAATTCCTCACTGATCACTTTCAGCGACCATAAGCGGTCAATTTAGAAGAGAATATTTCTTTAGGTTTAGATATCGAAACTGACCGGTCTGTTATGAGAACGAAGACAACATTTTGATGAAGTTACCTGCAATCGTAGCTACCAGTAACTTCAGCGGTCCAGAATGAGTCTGGGCACAGCAAAAAGGCGAGAAACGAAGATTTGGCTCATCCTGACTCGAGCATATCTTTCAACACTCGGGCTAATTACACAAAATGTGAAGCACTCAAGGAACAAACATCGCCTAAGCGGGGGCGAGTAGGGGCTCAAGAAGTTGACGGAATCGCGAGATTTTCGGGGAGGGGGAGGATCTGTCTTCGTCAACAGAGCATAAAGGGGGACTATGGAAAGGTGACTGCCAATCAACTGCCAATAATAATAAATAACTGAATAATTTATTACATTTAATATAGCGCTTTAACTATTAAAATATTCTAAAGCGCTGTACAATATTAAAAGCGTTCTTAAGAAGAATAATAAGTCTTAAACTGTACTTTAAAAAAGTCAAAGTTCGTATAGTATCTAAGGCTAGACGGCATAAATAATACTTGTAATAAGAATATAAAATTACAAATTAAAAGCTTTCTTAAAAAGATAAGTCTTCAACTGTACTTTAAAAGAGTCGATGTTCCTACAGTTTCTAAGAAAAGATGGCAAGGCATTCCATACTGTTAGTCCAGCATGGAAAAAGGTTCGATCGCCAAAAGTCTTCCGTGTCACCCTAGAATAACAGCAATGTTTCAGAATCAGACCGCAGGCTGCATCTAGTTCTAGGCTTTACAACAAGTAGTTCAGATAAATATTGTGGTGCCAGGCCATTCAACGTTTTAAAAACTAAAAGCGCAACCTTAAATTCTACTCTAAATTTCACCGGCAACCAGTAAAGTTCCCTAAGTATCAGCGTAATATGAGCAGACTTAGGAATTAAGCATGTAACCCGAGCCGCCGCATTAAGAACTTTTTGAAGTCGATCATATTAATATTGCGGAAGCTTATACAAAAGAGCATTGCAATAATCTAAATGTGATGTAACAAATGCATAAATTAAACACTTTGTTGATTCTGCAGACAAATATTTCCTAATTTGCCTAATATTATAAAGCCCCCCAAATGCCTTACTACACATCTTTCCTATATGAGTATTCATAGACATATGGTTATCAAACCATGCGCCAAGGTTTCTAACATGCTTAAGGGGTTTAATTGAAGGAATGGTAACCTTAGATAACTGCTGCGACGAACCGATGACTAGAAATTCTGTCTTTTAGTCGTTAAACATCAACCTGTGTGAGACTAACCAAGCCCTAACATGAGCTATGCAGTTCTCAGTAGCCTTAGTCGCTTGATCTTGAGCAGCAAACGAATCTGGATCAAACGACACGTACAACTGAGTATCATCAGCATACCCATAAATTGATGGAAGGTGCCTCTTAACAATTTCAAACAGCCTTGATGCATACAATAGAAAAAGGACAGCAAGTCCCAAACAGCTCCCCTGAGGAACACCACAATTTAAATTGAAGTTCCTGGAGGACTACTGATTAACAATTACACGTTGTATCCTTCCAGTCAGAAAATATGATCTAAACCACTTCAGAACATCACCGCAAATTCCAAAATCTGATTCCAGGATTTCAATCAGGATGTTATGATCGACAGTTTCGAAGGCGGAACTCAGATCTAAAAGAACAAGAAGAGTTACTTCCTGTTTGTCCATGTTGGAGAGTATATCACTCTGGACTTTAAGAAGGGCCGTCTTATTTGAATGAACCCTACGATAAGATGACTGATGAACTGGAAGTGGAGCATTATCAGAGCAATGCCGGAAAAGCTGAGCCACAATTGCCTTCTCAGCTAATTTGGAGACTATAGTGCAGATTACATTCAGTAAAGCAATGATCAGAAATGTAGTATGTCGACTTCCGAGGGAAAGCATTAATGTCATTAGACGACCGTGCGATGATAAGATCGAGTATATGTCCAGAAACATGCGTAGGGGTGGTAATATGTTGCAGCAAACCAAACGTATCCACGAGTTCCATGAACTTTCTCGTATCAGCATCACGGGGATCATCGAGGTTGAAATTAAAATCACCAGAAACCAACAAGACTTCAGGACATAACACTGTAGTTTCCAAAAAACCAGAGAACCCTTGGAAAAATACACTTGCTAGTACAGGATACTCCTTAGAATAAGGAGGACGATAGACGACCACAAGCCTGATTATCTTGCCATGCGCAGATAATTTTCACTCCGAGAACTCAAAAGACGACTTTTCCCTACCGTTAGGAAAGGACAGATCCAGGCTCAGGTTATAAAAAACACCCGTAACACCGCCATTTCGTTCAGATGGTCTAGGGAAATTCTTAAAATTAAATCCCAAAGGTGATAATGAGGCCAGACTAACGGTGTCTTGTTCATTGAGCCAAGTCTCAGTCACCGCACAAACATCAAGTCTACTATCCAGAACATGATGCAAAAACTCTGCAGTCTTGTTCCTGATTGACCTTGTGTTTACATTGCCAGACGTAAACTGCAACAACCTTTTGGGTGGAAGAGAAGGTGGTGTTCTTTCAAGAAAACGCAGATTAGATGGATTCCTAGTCGAAGAAGCAATGTCCAGCGCGTTGATCCCGCAACAAAGTAGCATCCCTCGAGAGATTCCACAGTGTGGTCATGTCCCGAGGGAGATTGCGGTCAGGCGATGCAGATTGAATATTTAATAATCTTGTACAATTTCCCTCAACAAAATCAATTTTATCTGAGAGAAAATACTGTGAAATATCCCGAGCTCGAGCTTGATTTAGTTGATCAGTTACACGTCCAGTAGAGCTCTCAACGGACTGTAAGCAAGCAGCAGACGGCGGTCCCAAACGAACATTACTCGCAGCAACAGAGTTCTTACTGTAATCACGCATGAAGTTCGAATTAGTTCCAGGGACCCGATAAGCTGGTTCTATCGGCTTTATCCAATGAATTGGGATAGGGAGAATTATTATTATATTACACAACTAAAATTCCCCGAACCCCATCCTCCCTCCCCACTTCATAGGTGATTGACCGGTTCCTCAGACGTATGGATACCAAGTGCCACATTGCACTCAGACGACTGTTCAAGTTGACTCATTCCCAGTAATTCTCTTTCCCTTGCGCACGTTACTTGCTCGCGCAAATCATGCTCACTGGTTGCTACGAATGGCCGTGACGTAGTTTTAGCTTTTAAATAACTAACTGATTGTGTACCAGACTATTTGAAAGCTCTGTTTGTAAATGGAGGGGAGATAACTGATAGGACATTTCATGGCTCTCAGCTTCTGAACATTCTGCACGTGAAACTGTTTCTGGACAAGAGAAAAGAACATTTAATAATAAAACTGTTTCCTTATGGAACCAGTTAGAAAAATTCATTAGCCGAAGGTTTTAAACGCATTTTAAGAGGTCAGCTCCTGAAGCATTTCTTTTAGTCATATGGTGCAGTCTTAACCACTTGAGTTGCGCTGCTGTATTTCGTGTTGAATGGCTCGGGACCTGCCTTTTCAGTTTGTAACCACCAGATGTTTAGATGATATTTAAATTGTAAT
Source organism: Stylophora pistillata (assembly GCF_964205215.1). Classification (NCBI taxonomy): domain Eukaryota; kingdom Metazoa; phylum Cnidaria; class Anthozoa; order Scleractinia; family Pocilloporidae; genus Stylophora; species Stylophora pistillata. The sequence goes on from NC_142524.1 coordinate 34,588,951, forward strand.
TTTATTTTAAACTACTTAGTTCATGATGGTGTTAATTTTAAGTATAACTGTCACAGAAAAACTCCCTATTATATGGGGACGTGTCAATAAAGCTAACTGTCATAGTCAACTCTCGTCTCTCTTTATTGTCATTGTAACACAAAATTGTACGAAGTGCATGTGTATTGAGCATTATGCCATCACAAATTAAATAGTATACTCAGAATACTGCTAAAAAAAATCTGTTATTTGCAATCATGATTACACAACAGTCTCAGGGAAAAAACTGTTTTCAGTACATAGGAAGTATTACTAAATAAAATCAATGCTTCACTCCTAGTTTTTCAGTTACCTGAACTTATCATATGTCCTACTTCTTATTCAGTGTCATAACATTTCCTTATCAAACTGTTACATGTGGTTAAAAGGATTTTGTTCCGCAAATTGACAAAAAATATTAAGTGGAGTATGTGATTTTGATATGCAACCCACTTCTAAGGAATAATCAGAAAGGGAATATGTGGTCTAAATTTCTCTTATGACACTTTTAGACTTTCAAATTAGCAAGTGTTCGAAAGCTACAGTAAAAAGCTCCTCGTTGATTAATCTAGGGTCTTAGCATCGACTGCGTATTTATTCCATTGCTGTATAATTGTAATTATATTAGGTCTTAGAATCTTTTGTAAATTTTGTAGTTTTATATAGTCTCATATACATATTTATAAATAATTGCCAAAAGTACGCAATTCAGCCTATGGCTGCAAAGTATTTTTATTTTTTGGTAATAAACTATCTATCTATCTATTATGATAAAGTTATTAATGAAATGCAAAATACACAGGGTGTCACATAACATCAATTAAAAAGTCTGATTTTACGACACGCTAATCATTACTGTGATAATTAAAAAGAAATATAACTCATAAACTCTTTAATCATGATATGGTATATTAATTCATTGCTAGCACTTCCTCAAGTTCCATTTTCTCTAACAACATTAGCCGATAATAACTTTCAAAATGTTAAGTTGACTATATCAATGAAGCTCATTCAATCTCCTGCCAATTAATAGAATGTGTTTCTTACCTAACTTAACAAAATGTTTTAGTTTTCATTAACTTTTTTTTCTTGGAAGGAAACGGTTTTTATTCTTCCCACAGTAAAAAATCAACCTGCTAAACTCCGAAGCAAGTTTCTTACTGCAACCTGCAATTTGTATAATGACAATCTGATTGCCAGCCCCTCTAAAACTACATGTAATTGGAATTTAAAATTGAGCACTTTTCTCAGTAGATGGACAGCACACAGAAGTGTTTTCACCCTCTCACTCCTGACAACTCATTAGTAAAGATATTTTATTAGACATTTTGGTTTGTAGCATTGCTGAATATTTTTACGAGTTGTGCCATCTTTTGACGAACCCTTAGGACGAGTCAAAATACAAACAACGAGTGAAAATGCTCCACAATACTACAAAACAAAACGTCTAATACGAGATTTATTATCCAACACACCAAATTGTTACAGTGGAATAGTTCGCGGATAGTTGTCTGGAGTACAAATATCGCGTGATATTTGTACTCGTTTCGCGCGTGATTTGTACTCTACGAAGCACAGTTGGATTTTCTCCTTACTATCTTCCATATCATTCCTATCATGTTAGTTCGGAGAGTTTCGTATCGAATCAAAGCCGAATGTACTTTCCCATAGTTCCCACGGTGTTTTCCCAAATTCTTAAACACATTCTCAAACTTCAAATCTGTCGTAGTGGTCCGGCCGGGGGAATTTTGGGTACTTTTGTATCCGGAGTATTTTTCACTCCCTTTGCGGTATCTTGTCACAATACGGTCATGATTATGTCGTTCTTTATAGAGTTTTGGTGCGGCCGTACTTGCATACAAGTCAAAATCTTAAGGGAAATATGTGTTCTTTTTTAGTCTTTTACAATTTTGGGGTAAACTAGTATTATATCAGTGTACAGATAATTTGACCCCCTCCCAAACTCCCCCCCCCTACCCTTCAAAACAAAAATTAAATAAAAATCACATCATTTCCTATGAAAATTTAGTTGGTGGTGGTAAAAATTCTTTCGTCTTGATTATATCGTGTTTAGTGCATCACAAAGTCACCATCATGAGTGTGTTATAAGAAAGACTTGCAGTGTCACTGAAATTTAAAAAAAAATAAATAAAAAGGAGAAAAAGAAGAAGACAAGTTTATCGTAATTTAATCACGCAGTGCTTTCCGATGTCAGTAACCAGCAAGTCACCATTTTTACAAACCATCAGAGCACAGGGAGATTGGATTTCTTGGCCAAAGGAACTAAGAAATTCACCTTCCTGGGTAAACATTTGCAGTCTTCCATTGTTAGTGTCACAAACGATCAGGTTATCAAAAGCATCAACAACAAGGCCCCAGGGATGCTTGAACTGTCCCTCACCAGACCCCTCGCTGCCAATATTGAATAGGAATTCGCCTTCCTTACTGAAAACCTTGACACAGTGAGCCAAGGGATACAACACAAAGAACTTGTCATGATGGTAAATAGCACAGTCGGGGTTTTACTTTGCAATCCGGGGCACCGAAGGATTGTAGCAATTGTGCACCGTCTGGGGAAAGGACCTTGATTTTATTGTCAGCCATATCACACACGATCACGCGACCATCATCATTAGCATCTGTAACAACGACAGTCTCTGGTATAATCTCATGCTTACCGTACTGTTCGATAAACTGACCATCAGCAGTGATCAGAGACATTCGTCTTAAGCCAGACGTGACATGAATGACTATCATATCACCATTCCTTAGCAATGCTACTGACTCAGGACGACCAATCCTCACAGCAGCACCAGTTGGTGATGCCTTCTCACCTCCTACTGTCCTGAGGTATTGCAAATCCTCATCAAAAACCTGAAGGCGATCATTAAAAGTATCTGCCACGGCGATTTCTCCTGTTTTTTCGTTCTTCGCAATACCGCACGGTTCTTTAAATTCTCCTTCTCTTTTTCCGCGTGACCCATACGACTTTACTATTTCATATTGATGTGGCTTCACGTTCACTCTCCAGGAACTACTGGTCAGCGGCCATCCGTTGATCTCAATCATAACATCTTGTCGCCCAGCACTCGTTGGTTTGTAATTTACTGCATAGCTACCATCTTTGAGGTCTGTAATTTTTACTTCTTCTTCGCATGTTCGAGATCTGATGGTCACGGTCACGTGTTCTTGTTCGCTGTAAAACTGATTTCCTTCCAAATCTCGTGTGGTGATTGTGAAGTTTGCTTCAGCGCCCTGTTCGGCTTCTTTTAAACCATTCCCTTCAGCTTGTGACTTCGAATGGTCAGTGTGGTAAAATGGAATATTTTCTAAAAACGACAAACATAAACCAAAAGAGGCAATAGTAAGTGATACGGAAACAAAGTGAGCGAAGGCTTACATTCAGCTTACATTCAGAATGCCTTTTGAAAGTTTGCTCACAAAATATCGACTTCTTGATTTCGAACGACTCCCCTCCGATTTATAACATTCGCCTCCCAGATGTACTGAATTTTAGCTTTTATTTACCATTAATTTTGACCATTTCTATTATCACAAAGTGCCTCTGGATGTTAAGTCTGTTGTCATGCTCGATATTAGGAAACACCTATGTATGACATCGTCCGAAACGAAACTTTAACTTTTAAATGGGGAATGAGTTTCTTATTAAGCAGTCGAGTGCTATGTGTGATAACGGGTAACCAGTTTCACTTTCTAAGCTCTTTCTAGATACCACCTATTGATGGCGATCACCTATTTTTAACTTTTGAACCCTTTGAGTAAAGTATTGTAGTACTGTCCTTTTTGACTTGAAGTATTGCTGGTGTGACGACGACGACAATGGTGGCGATGATAATGACGATAATGATAGGAATGGTGAAATTAAAATGATGATAATGAGAAGACTATAAAACGACTACAAAAACCTTGTTTAACGATTTATTAGAAACAATACGAATTACCACCTTCATAAAATATCTTTTTTATTTTTCAATTATGAAAAATGTTTTCTTTGACTACGGTAAAAGTGAGCCGGGTAGAATCTAAATGTTAAATATTTCGTTCTTGACTACTTAGTGTAGGCAATGATAAATTCAGGGTATTCATGCTGTAACAGTAATCACTACGTACTTCAAACTTTTTAAATGCAAGAGGCAGTTTTAGCATGTACCTTCATTTGTAACTTCGTTCGATAACCTCACAAGTCCTAAGAAAGATTTTCTGCATCTGTCGTAGTCTTCTTTTTTTTTAATAACAGCTTTTAAGCTGACATCTTTCAGGTTAAGTTTCTGTCTTACGTGATCAGTCAGGATGCACTTCTCAGCCATTTCATTGAGGTGACCAGAACGGTAATCACTTTTCAGATTTTCAAGACTCTCCAGGGTGGGGTGGGGCATTCCACTCGTATTTCTAAGGATCCAAGTCCAACTGCTCTGATAGTTACGCTGTACTTGTTTGTGAAACGGCCGAGGAAGTCACCGAGTCCTTCGGTTTGAGACAACGCATTGTAGTTCTTGATTTCTTCTTGAAAATGCTGGTTTAATTTCTTATTTTTTACAACATCAACATCAGTGCTGGTGATTATAACTGTTATTTCTTGTGAGTCCGCAGTGGTCCCTAAGAAAATTGGATATCAAACAAATCATTTATTATTCGTTTTCACTTTACTTTACTCTGATACAGACTGTTTTTGAAAAACAGTCTTGTCCGGAAAAAAAAGCTTAGAAACCATAAGCGAGAAGAACTATTTAAAATGTGTAATGTGTATCATCTACTGAGGTCTTCTTCGAAAGTTGATGGCTTGGTTATACGTCAATCTTTAGCTGCCATTGTGATATCTATGTTTTCTTCAATTTGCGGAAGTGGTGGGTGACCATTAAAAAAGTCTCAAAATGACACGGTAAATTGGGTTTTAACTTACTTATTTGAGGAATTTATGCATAGCTTATCAGTTGTTCTTATGAACTATCCTATAATATTACTAAAAGAAATGTGACGTCTCAAAAAAGCAGCTGCGAAGGAGACTGAGATTTACCTGCACTAGCAATTTCTTTCGTTGGCTTCCTTGGTTCAAAGAAAGATTTCTTACACGCAAAGTACTCCCCCTCTTTGATAACGGTTTTTACCGTTACGTATTTCAGCTGAGGGTTTTCGGTTACTTCATCTGTCAGAAGGCATTTCGCAGCAGTTTCATTGAGGTGACCTGACTCGTAGTCCGTCCACAGACATTCAAGGCCCTCCGCGCTTGCGCATTCCAATCCTATCTCTGGGCAGGCGAATCCCAATGCTTTGGTACACAGGTTGTAAGTATCTTCTACAGACCGAAGAAAGTTGCTTAGTCCTTTAGTTGGTGAAAATGTGTTGCAGTTCATGAACATTAAAACGTCGGCTCCAAAATTTTGGTTGGACTCCTTCAGATTTTCACCACCAGTATTGTGGGTGGTGATTTTAACTGTTATCTCACGCAGTTTCCTGATAGCGCCTAAAAAAATCAAGAAAATTTGATTAAAAAATTGCAATCAACCTTCCCCCTTGTTACCTTTTTATAACCTCCCGCGTAATTGTTTTTTAACTGAGTTCGGTTCAAGAACAGAGCGAAAAAACCATCAACTGGCTAATATATTATGCATCACTTGATGAGTTTCATTCGACCGGGTATCTCAAATCAAAAGCAACGAGTTGTATAGAATATATTTTTAAGGTCACAATGAACTCTAAACAGATCGCTTTAAACCGTGTCTCTCAAATTATGATATACGTTACGGTCGCAGCTTGGGTATAGTAGCAACCAGTAGATGGTGTAATATATTTTCAGATTCAATGGTCATTTGCGTTCATTCTTGTTGGTTTTAATCCTGTGCTTTTCAATGATGTAAATGAAGATAGCAGGTTTTAAGTCTGGTGATGCAATGAGCAGCTTAGCTTAGTGCATCGATCATTCCCATCCGATATGTTAATCCGAAGGGTTAGGGTTCGATCGATTTCGGTTCGGAGATTGTGCGAAGCATCTTTTCTCTGTGTCATAACCCTCTTAACATCTTTTCTGTGTGTCATAACCCTCTTCGCGTGATGGATGAAAAAAACCAAATTTTGAAAGGAACATGAAAATCGAGGAGCTACCAAGGAGTTTTGTAGGAGATGATGGTTATCTACTTTGAGGATGGGTTTTTCTTTCTAAGTGCAACAAGCAGTTTCAATGTTAGGGGAAAATTTATGTGTTTTAGTTTTGGACACATTTTTAGTATTTTACGGTCGCGCAGTTCAAGTTTATTTTTTCGGTTTCAATCTAGTTCTTGTGTTTTGTTCGTTCTTTGACTCGACCGGCTGAGCTGTAAAGAATGATGAATAAATTGGTTCCATTCAAAGTATTCTACCATTGTACAAATTATGGCAGAAATATTGACTTGTTACTTATCATAGAAATATTACAGTTAGGGTTTTTCGTGGGTTTTGGAACATATTTGGTCGTAAAATTTTCATATATAAGCATTCCATTTATTCAGAAGCGTTCGGGTTCTTTCGTTTTAGTGTTTCAAAAAAATGTAGAAAAGCCACAGTAGGTTTTGGAAATAGATTTTATAGTAATAATAATAATAATAATAATAATAATAATAAAGGTCTTTATTAAGAATTATTGTGCAAACAGACGTGCAATAATTAACATGAATAGAATGAATAAGGAAAAGGAGAAGGTATTAATTACTATTGAAAAGACATCTATTAATAAAAACTGATTTAAAACGGCTTGTCTGAACCTTAGGTATAATATAATTATGCGACCTAGTTCTCAATTGCCGTGTTCTCTGGGGAGGTAAGAGATCGCTCAACGCAGTGTTGGTGGAAGAGATCCTTTGCCATAATTTCTTATCTCTATTACAACGGATATCCAAGATACTGTGCTGCTTTAAGAAGTAACCCAGCTTATAACACCTGGCAAAGAGCTTATCAATTCTACTTAAATATTCACTATAAAAAGCGCACCCCCAGACCTCAATAGTATATGTAAAAACTGAAAGAATCAAACTTTGAAAAAGTAAGTCCAAATTCTCAATAGAGTAGCCATAATATTTTCATAATCTTAAAATATACAACCTACTGCTAGCCTTACTAAGTAGATAATCAATATGAGTGTCCCAATTAACTTGCACTTGCTCAAAGGTAACGATTTTGCATCGTTACTTTGTCTTCATTGTTCAATTCTAGTGAAATTTTTGGTAAATACAAGTGTTAAGGGTCTTTCGACAAAATTAGTTCTCATGGTAGTTAGTTTGCAGCTGAGTTTATAATCGTAACGTCAATTTCCTTTCATACGATGAAACTAAACACCAACCTTGCTTAGATAAGCAGAAACTTTTAATAGTATTTTTCATTTTGTAAGCTGCTCTATTGTAATTACCATGGGTATATTTTCAATATCAAAGCTGTGAATTCTCACTTAAGTTTCCTATTTTTGAATATTGAATCTGCTCTTTTATTTTCGGCATATGAATATTTCAATGTAAATCATTTAGCTTCAAAGAAAAGTTTTCCGTTCTTTTGTGATTCTTATTTAAATATTGTCAATTCAAAGAACACTAAAACCTCACACCAGTTCAATACTTAAGTAAGCCCTTTGTAAAGGTTTATTTTCCGATTACTAAACTGAAGAGGCTAGAGGTCATGTCAGTTGTTGGCCTGAGCTAGAATAAAAGTTTACGGAGTCGCTCTACAAAGTTGGTTTCTCCCGTTATTCAGTGTTGTGCCGTCCGGGAAAGTTCAGTTTCCCACGCGAAAACCTATCGTCACACATAGTACAATACTTACTTTGAGGTGTAACTTTGCTTGATGGCTTTAATCCCTCAAGGAAAAACTTCCTGCATGTCTCGTAGTCCTCTTCTTTCATGACAGTTGTTAATCTCACATTTTTTAGGTTGAGATTCTTTTTTAGTTCATAGGTCAAAATGTACCTCTCAGCGATTTCATTGAGTTCGCGAGAGAGGAAGTATCTCCAGAGTCTTTCAATGCTTCCTAGGGTTATGCATTCCACTCGTATTTCCAAACCGTCAAATTTAAATGCTTTGTTAATCAAGTTGTAGGTATCTTCTAAAGCTTTCAGGAAAACTCTTAGTCCCTCAGTTAGGGAAAATGTGTTTTGCTTCAGGAAAATATTTATGTCTGCAGAAAATTGTTGTTTTCTAACGTAAGGTTTTGAGGGACGACTCTTAGTTTTATTTCATGTGGTGCCTCAGGATCGCCTAAAAGCAAAAACAGCAAAGGAAACACTCATGATTAGAAATCTTTCTCCTATTTTTCCCTGTTATCATCATTTCTAATGTCCGTAACTAAATTCCCATCTTGGTCTAAGCAGGGGAACAGTGAGCCAAAGAAATGGGTAAAAGAGACTTGGTGGCCAGAGGACAAAGCATATTTTCAAGCAACATAAAAATGATAGTGGTTGAAAGTTAGCTACGCATACATAATGGCAGTGCTCGAAAGTTAGATACGTAGACAGAGCTGAATAACGTATGTCCATGTGCTAAGTTTCGCCGTGGAAAACGGACTTTGAGCCGTTTGCATGGTTGATTTCCTATTCTTTGGATATATCAACAAAGTTGAAATGGTAAATTGGCCACCGTAACGATTACAAAAGCTGACGTTTCGAGCGTTAGCCCTTCGTCGGAGCGAAATGATTTCCTATTCCGTTGCTTCGAGGCGTCGTTTCTCTTGCCGCTATTCTTCTACAGAACAACCTCCAAAAACTTTGTACACCCTATGAAAATTTCCAAAAATCTATTTTCCTCTGAAAAACTCTGGAAATAACAAAATGCCTCTGTTGTAAAAGTCAGCCCTTATCTTTTTCCAGTAATTTCGCTAAATTTTAAACCTGGCACGATTGAGCCCGCGTTGTTCACCGGATACCCTCTGGCGTAGCATTTAGTTGTTCAGCCTTGTCAGATACGTATACATATCTTACCAAGGTTGGGTTTCTGTATCTGTGGTGCCCGCACTTGCGCGGCGTGTGTAACTTCTCCCAAAAGCAGAAACCTGAAATGAATCGTTAACCATGCATATTGTAAGAGATTTGGAAACAAAATATTTCACTTGTTTTACATGAGCGCAAGTACTCAGTATGTACAATCTCATTTCCTTTCCCAGACCTCTCATTTCATAACGGTACTATAAAGTGAGGTCTGGGTCACTGGGTCAAATGACTAATAAGTTTGTTACCTTATTTCCTGCACTTTCTTGTAAACTTCTTTGGCATTCCTGATGGTTACAACTATTTCCCTCTTGAATCCAATTTTAGTAAACTCTTCTTCCAATCTGTGCTTCACTTTCTCTGCTTCAAGGTCATCTACGAACTTAATTAAACTATGATCTGTGTGACAGTGAAGTTTTACCACAACTGAACCACCCTCGATGTTCCTGACTTCAGGATCAGCTCCATTTTCATTTCTTTCTTCTAAGCCGTTCCTTATCGCATTTTCCACAGAACGCCTGTTCGACAAATAAACTGCACCCAACGACAGGGCTCCAGTCAGGGCGACCCCTGCCAGAATGGGGCTGTCAATTTTCACTGAGATAAAAAAGCCTGATGTAGTTGCTGACTCAGTCATTTCAAGTGCGGCCCTGGCTGCATTAGCAGCTAATTCTGCGCCTTCACCAGCCATTACCTTTATTGCAGCTTTATCCCTGTAGCAAGGAGATAAAACAACGGTCTTAAATTTTACCTTTTAGTAGCAGAAACATATTTTTTGGTATAAAACTGCTGTTTCCTCTAGGTGTTCCTCAGAAAAAAAAGTTACAAACATTTTTTTCTGCAACTTTCCCATTATGTTCCCTACCATTGTCTGTTTCATCGAATAACAGGCTTCTTGCACGCTGTTAGCTACATTTTTTTCCCTTTGATGAATTTTTTTTTTAATTTCTCCTATTTAAAGAGGATGATTTATACACCAAACTTATACAAAAAAATATAGGTCACCGCGCTCGTTTAAGGGCCTAAGACCATCGTACCTCTATACCTGGCTCATTAGTTGAAATACAATACCGTTTCCTCGTAATGCGCGCGCGATTATTCGCCTGATTACGCGTTATTTTTATGCGTTTGACAGGATGCACAGTGCAATACTGAGGAATTTCCTTACAGGGGGCAAGTACAATTATTCATCGCCTTGGCCTCTATATTAGTGTCATGTCTATATTAGCACATAGCAGTGTAAGCTTTCAACGGACATGCAATGAAATCAGATATTTTTTTGGGGGAAATGTTTGACCTCTACGGTGTTTTCACATCAGTTAAACATATATCGCTTATAGATGAAATTAAAATCTGAGAAAAGAAGGAAAGTAATCAATCTCCAACTCACAGTCATTTATAAAATTAAGATGTTGTATTTTGTTTTTGAATCTTTCTCAAATTAAATGCCTAAAATCACGTTCGTAGATTTTTCTAATGATGATAAAATAGTGTCTCGGGAACGGAATTGCAGAACAAATCGAAAACTTCGAGCAGGCTGAGCTTAACACTTTGAATTGATGCCGAACTGAAAAACGAACATAGTAAGGATTATGAAACAGCTGCAGAAAGCCTCAAAGCAATGATTACATCGCTTGTCTGACACGTTAAGATCAGTCTATCGCCGTTCTATAGTATACAAGACAGAGAATTTAGTTTGTGCAAACGTGTGTTGGATGGGAAAGCGAACAACAATTGAAGTATTAAAGGAGCTAACCCGAGTGAAGAAATAATGTATCTGACAAAGCGAGAAACTCGGTGGAAGACAAACCCACTGAGATTCTTAAATTAATTTACACAATGCAAGCCTCCCTGTTAGGTCATTTGGTTAGAGCGCCAGATTGTGTTGTGCGGGAGGTCGAGGGCTCGAGCCCCGGCCGAACCGATACTCATGGTCTTAAAATAAGTGAGGAAAATCTGCCATCTTTCTATAATCAAGAAATGGATAGATATTCTAGTCTTCTCGGATAAGGATGAATAAACCGTAGGCTCCGTCTCCTGCAGGGTTAGGGGTAGAAGACGTTAATTTCCCATTTCCTCCCCTGGGGTGGGAAGGGTGGGATTGGCCTTGAAGAGCCCCCATGGGGAGTGGTCAACTAACGTATGTATGTTTTTTGTGTTTAAGGCGGACGGCCAACTAGATTTTGGTTTGCCCTTATATTCCTTGTCGATATTGCGACTTAATCACTCTAGTGGCGCCTGCTCTGGTCTTTCTTTTTTGCTCTTTGACAACAGAAGTAATGAGAGCGGCTCTTGTTGTGACTTAAAACTGAATCACGGCAAAAACCAGTACTGCATGATCCGCTGATTCCCATGAAAAACCTACTCCATTATTAGTCACCGTCAGATGTTTGAGGCATAACGCGCAGAACATTTCTTTCTTTTCGTCGTTGTATTCAACCCAGAGGAATTCAATCTTTATTCGATATCAGTCTTGGATACAGCGACGCAAAGACCGCTTCAATTTAGAATCGACAGTTTCGTGAAATTTGAATATTGAAATCGGTCTGCTACGGGATCAAAGACAGCATTTTGGTAAAGTTACCTTCAATCGTAGCCAGCAACAACTTTAGCGGTAAGGAGTGATCGCGGGTACTGCAGAACAGCGAGAGGCCATGGGTTTTTGGTTCAACTTGACTTGATGAAATTTTCCCCTTGGGCGGAAGTGCAGAAAATATGAATTCCTTAATCACCCAGGATACCGAGTGTGTGCTGAAAATCACGCTATGACGTCAGTGTGACTTGGCTCATTCCCAGTGCCTCTCTCCCCTGCGCTTCTCTCTCGCGTGTTGTTTTTCTCGCACTAATTGGTTGTTATAATTATGAATGGTCCCGTGCTACAATTATTGCTGAACTAATAATGAATGCTAGAGGGAATTTCGTTCTCCTGATCGGAGGTTACCTCTGGAGTCCCTCAGGGCTCCTTGTTGGGGCCCCCCCTTTTTTTTGTTATTTTTAGAAGTGATCTGCCAACTGCTGTTCTTCCTGGCAACACAGTTGCACTCTATGCTGATGGTCGCAAACGCTTAAGGATTGCAGTTGACTCAGCGGTAGATTTGGAATTGTTTCAGCAGGATTTGGACAACCTTCATGGTTGGAGTTCTCTAAACTGTGAGGAGTTAAACGTCAAGAAATACAAAATTCATACGATCACAATTAAGAAACAGCTCTATGTATCAAGTTTCTGTTTGAACAGAAATATTCTAAAGGAGGTCGGGAAATTTTAGGGTTTGGTATAACTACAGAAAAGCCACGCTCAACCAGTGTGGTTTGCGTGCCATTGTCATTGTTATTACCCGGGAACTCGATACTTTTTCTAACACACCGGCGATAGCTTCAATTCCAAGTTAAAACGAACCTGTGATCGCACGTCTTCTTGTTAAAAGTTAATCACGACGGAAGAACAACAGAAGCTACCAAGCTGAGAGTTCAAAGTGATTTGATTACATTCGCGCTCATACTCAGGAGAACTCTTACATACAAATCAATTGTTTTGGTTAATCTCTAGAATGATCGTAGCAAGATTGTCACCTGAGGGGCTCATTATTTAAGTGAAACTGTGATGCTCGATGACAATTCAAATGGAGCAAAACATTTTGTGGGCATATTTTTGAATGACAAATTGTAAACAGTAATTAATTGAACTGTCCTTGAATGTTTGATGAACAGATTCGTATGATGAGTAAAATAGAATATTTTTCAGTAGCTTGAAAAGGATACTTACTTGCTTGCTTTGAATTATAACTGGTTTTCACCCCAACAAAATTTTCTTGGAAAAGAACCCGGCCTTACCCTTAAATAATATACATGTTTTTGTTTTCGCCAGATTGACCTCACAAGCTATGCGTTTCAGTGTGATAGATCATAAAACGTAGACTGGAATGTGGATGGTTCGATGTGGACTGCCATATCAGAAGTATTTTTTTTACCTCGTGGATTATTGTAGATAGCTTTCAACTACACTCTGAATCGTTTATATTTAGGGGGTGAAAGAGTAGGAGGGAACTAGCTGGGGCAGAGGTAAAGGGCTTTATATGATTTTAACCGTAAAGTTTTTCTGGAGGAAGATGTGATTTTAACCGTTTAAAGTTTTCGTGGCGGAAGATGTGGCAAAGAACTTAAACTGGCTCGATCTTGTCCCCTAATAAGTCCGCTTGGTCAAGCTGAGGGAGTTTCCGAATAGCCTAATAGCCTGACTAAATGAAAAACGTCCAACAAACAATACAGTTACTGAACACTAAGGTTGACTTAAAAGATCTGAGCCGGTATATTTGGTATTCAGTTTCAGAAATTTAGGTCTAACTGAGGCTGATGGTCAGTAAAAAACCTTTGTCTTGCTAAGGTTCTTTTTGTTTTCGAGTATTCTAAGATATTATGTTTTGAATCTGGAGAAATTCCTTGTGTTTTCTGGAACACCTCAGCGGGAGTCAAGTGAGGTAATCAGACAAACGCGAGTGATACAATGAGCCAATGAGAACCAAGCACCGGAGGAATTGGCGTAGAGTACGAAGCGCATGCCATTACGTCCTGATTGGTTCTAATTGCATCTGATAGGTTGCATTGTAAAGTGGTAAGAATCGACGACAAAGTGAGTAATGTATCACCAAGTAACACAACATTCATACACGCGGACGAGCTGTCTCTGTAAAAGAGGAAAAAACAATGACATTTGTTATTTTTGCGGTTGTTTTTCTGATGATTATAATTTTTGATGAAGCATTATTGTAGTTTTTGAACTGAGTTTGCGTAAAAAAATGAAAACTTTGTATCAAGTTGTTTGCTCTCCGTTAAAAAGAATAAAATTTGAAGTTTTTTTAAGTGAATTGTTTCGCGTTGGATTTGCAAACTTTTGAGATAACAGGTGTTTGAGTTGGTGTCTGAAGAGATTTTAGTTCTGAGCGAAATATGTATGCGGTGTTCAAGTGCAGCGGGGCAGTTTTTTTTCTCTGTGTTATCCGGTAGAGAATAAAATCGACTGTTTTCAACTCCCGTTCTCGTTTTCGCACAATTTCGAAACAGAAATATAAACATCATCTGCTCTAATTTTGAACAATATGGAAACAGTTTTTTGGAATAAATGTGTGGTAGAGCTTGTCACCGAGTGAATTCTTTTCCGCTCCCTCCCCTCCCCTTCCCGCCTCCTGACTTCGAATTGTTGTTTTGTTGTTATATCCAGTCCCAACCCATTTTCTCTGAGCAGCAAAAAAATAAAACTTGTTATGTATTCTCAATCGAACTTCGGAAGACTCGTGCATACCTCATGGGAAAGAGAAACTTAACACGACTTAAGTGTTAAAAGAAAAAGTTTAATCATCGATGAGTATAACTTACAAACAGATGTTACTAAGGCCTACCCACGCGCAGGCTAAAGTATTTTTATTAAAAAAAAACTTACCGTTAGACATCCAAAAAGGAAAAGACATCTCCCTTATTACATTGACCTAGAATTTAAGAGGATATATTTTCATGCAAATTCTATATATCGACCGGCTGATACTGCCAGTTAAAATCAGCCCATCGACAGCGAGGTTTCGTGAAGAGTTACCCGTTAAACCAAAATTGCTTCAGTTTAAGATTTCCAGCAAAATACTACAATAAGCTAAATCACTGAACGAACTCGGCATATCTTGGTTTCAACTGAGCACTTGGTAATACATTCCTTTGTCACTGTCAACATCTAAAGCTAAGAATTAAATAATGGCACAAGAAGTTCAATCAGGAAAAATTTATCTTGTACATGTGTTACAAAGATGCTTTTTTCAGCCGCGTAAACATCCAAAAGTTTACTCCAATTTCGTTTTATTAACACCTTCCTAGAAAAATCCTTCATAAAGTCATGTAGTCTTCAGTGTCTAAATGTTTATTCTACCGGGCACGGCATTTCTGTATTCATGTATTCGAGGTCTTATTGACTCACTATACGGTATCTTCTAATCTCAGCATGGTTATAATTATCTCGTTCTATGTAAAATTCTAATATTTGGTATAGACTGTCAAAAACTCTACGCAATCATGGCGTTTGAAAATAAAACATTTCCAATGTTTAGGTAAACATGTATTAGTATCTCTTGGAGAGCAAAATCGCGTATATATTTATCTCAGCTGTGACCTAACGAGCGTATCAACTGACTAGTGTGTTACTGTTATGATTTCCGGTGACATTGCAAACAAAAAAAGAAATAAAAGTAACAACTAGTTCATCTCATAATGTTCATCCTAGAAGTGGACATATGAAAACGTAAAAAAAAGGAAGTAAAGGAAAATGGAGTTTATCGTAGAATCAAAACACAATTGTTACCGATATCAGTGACCAGCAAGTCACCGTTCTTACAAACTGTTATAGCACAGGGTAATTTGATTTCATGTCCAAAGGAACAGAGAAATTCACCATCCTGGGTAAACATCTTAAGTTTTCCATTCACACCGTCGCAGACAATCAGATTATCAAAAGCATCAACAACAAGGCCCGAGGGAGAGAGGAACTGACCTTTGCCAGACCCCTCGCTACCAATATCAATGAGGAATTCACCTTTCTTATTGAACACCTTGACACACTTAGCAGAGGGATACGACACAAAGTACTTGTCATGATGATAAAAAGTACACAAATGGTATTCTTGGTAATCTGAGGCAAAGATAGATTGTAGCAATTGTGCGCCGTCTGGGGAAAGGACCTTGATTTTATTGTCAGCTCCATCACACACGATCACGTGACCATCGTCAGCATCATTTGTAACAACAACAGACAGAGGACTAATCACGTGCTTACTGAAGTGTTGGATAAACTGACCATCATCAGTGATTAGAGACATTTGTCTTGAAGAAATAGCGCCATGGATGACTATCATATCACCATTCTTTAAGAATGCTACTGAGGCAGGACAATCAATCTTCACAGCTGCACCAGTTGGTGATGCCTTCTTACCTCCCATTGACCTGAGGTATTTCAAATTCTCATCAAAAATCTGAAGGAGGTCATTCACCATATCTCCCACGGCAATTTCTCCTGTTTTTTCATTCTTTGCAATACTCCGCGGTGTATCAAATTTTCCTTCTCCACTCCCGAATGACCCACACGACTTTACCACTTTATACTGATGTGGCTTCACCTTCACTCTCCAGGGACTACCGGTCAGCGGCCATCCGTTAATCTCGATCATAACGTGTAATCGCCCAGCACTCTTTGGTTTGTAATGTACTGTGTAGTTACCATCTTTAAGGTCTGTGGTTTGTACTTCTTCTTTCCGTGCTCCAGATCTGATTGTGACGGTCACGTGTTCTTGTTCGTTGTAAAACTGTTTTCCTTCTGAATCTCGTGTAGTGATTGTGAAGTTAGCTTCAACGCCCTGATCGGCTTCTTTTAGACCGTTCCCTTCAGCTTGTGACTTCGAATGGTCAGTTTGACTTGATAAATCGCTTTCTAAAAATGAAACAACAGACGTACTACGAAAAAAAAGGAAAATAAAATATAGAAGTGACGCAGATACAAAATGACTGAGAGATTCAGCAGATTACAAACAGAATGTCCCTCATCAGGTTGCTCATAAAATAAAATGTGGGCTGCTTAATTTCGAACCACTACCCTTTCCGTGTATACTGGATGAAAGCAATGGCTCGAAAGCTTTAAGCTTATGAAATAGCAATGATTATTTAACACTGAACATGTGTTATAAACTTTTAGTCGTCCTAGATCCTTCCAAAGTGTGTGGTTAAATTGCTTCAGGTTACGTTTTAAGAACGATTACTTATTAGTAAGTGTTATGTGCGATAAAGGATTCTCGTTTCCACTTTCTAGATGTCAGCTGTTGATCTCGACTTTAGTAACTAATGGTGTGCCAAAAAAGGGAAGCGTGCTGGCCGACATCAATTAAATTGGGGGGGAGGGGGATCATTGTACATTACCCTTTGTCGCTTTTAAACAACATGGGCCATTTTAAGGAGGCTCGTACTAGTTTCCTCGCGCGAGGAACAGATAACTCTTGCGTCACGCGCGAGAGAAACGTGTTAAAGAAGCGCGAGATTAAAAGACGAAAGTTTAAAACAAAGATGGGGACGCGAGGATTTTTTTCTATTTATGTGAGAAGTTTATCTAAGAGCTTGTATTTGATGTGTTGAGCGGCCATTGTGAATGCAGGAGATAGAAACTAAAATAAAGAAGACTATTTTCGAAGAAGTAAAGGTTGCTTCACTTCACATTTAAAAGAAATATTCAACCGATATGAAATCTTGCGACGGCGAAAAAAGAAGAACTCAAGTGAAGGATAATCTACCTGAAGTGGAAGAAGACTTTGAAACTTCAAGGAAAATGATATGATATAGCCAGAAGTCATGTGTAGAATTTTTAAGATGAGCCTGGGAGGCTGTCTTTGACGGCTGTTTAATGATTTTCTTCGCAGTAAACGTCTGTAAACATCAGATCGTAGGTGCTCGCGCGAGCACACGCAATTGTCAGCGGTAGCTAAAACAGATCATGAGCAAATGTCGATCTTCTATAATCCAGATTTTTAAATGAGCGAGAACGCGCGTGGAAATTGCTAAACTCACGAAAGTTATTGCATGAAAACAAGTTCGGTGACCCCTTCTTTTTATTGTTCCAATATGATAATAACGTCAAAAGGAATCATCAGAAAAAAAAATAGAAAATTCTACGGAAGGAAATTTGCGATGTCTGAAAATTGCCTTTTTTCTAGATTTTCTGAAATTCCGCTCCGTAGAATTTTTTAAAAATCTTTGTGCATTTTCCTTTTCAAGTGTCAAAAGCAATCACTGAAAAAAATCACGGGGTCACCGGGTTAGTTTTCGAATTATTTAAGCCACAAGCTAAAAAATGCGTCTTAATACGCCTATGAAAGCGTTGCCATGGAAACTGTTAATGACGAAATGACACCTATTTTTGGATAAAAAATGATTATATAATTCAACCCCGTAAAATTGTTCAGGTGGCCTTGGTTAGTCTTTCTGTTGTATTCTTTCAAAGTTACAAACCATCAAAAAGATGAAAACCGGCACGAGCCACCTTAACGAATAGACCATTAGCAAATATCGCAGCTAAACATCATGCTACATATGAATAAAGGCTGATAGTTTCGAAAGAAACTGTTTGGGACTGCGTCGGTGGGAGTAACGAAATAATTTGGATATATCAACAAAGTTGAAATGGTAAATTAGCCACCGTAATGATTACAAAAGCTGACGTTTCGAGCGTTAGCCCTTCGTCGGAGCGACTACGAAGGGCTAACGCTCGAAACGTCAGCTTTTGTAATCATTACGGTGGCTCATTTACCATTTCAACTTTGTTGATATATCCAAATTATATCATGCTACATAAGTAGCAGTGACGTCGACAACGAAGACGACAAGAGTAAAGGTGATAATGATGACAATGATTGTGATAACGGAAACGCTTAACGATTGGCAGTCTTGTATAAATCACTCATTTTTTTCCAGCTTACAGTGAAGTGAGTGTAATGTGGCTAATAATTCATGAGTTTATTCCCGGCGTACTCGGAAAAACGAGCTCCAAGTGCTCCCCATAGGAGTCTAATCTACGACCTTCTGTGGAGTACTATAGGATGCTCTACCACGGAGCTACTAGAGACTCGGGTAGACTATTCCGTTTAACTAGCTCTATGGTGAAAATTAAATTAAAATTGAACCTCCTGCATACTGCTTGGATAGGATTGACGATATGTGATACTTTTGCACAATAATGATATAAATGAAGATGATAAATTTTAAGCTTGGCGAGTGAAAGATGTTATTCAGTGAATAACACAGGCATACTCGGGAAAAAAAGAACTCCGAGTGCTCATGTAGACTCCACTCCTCTAGCCACTAGTAAATTTAGTGTGAATGTGTTGTAGTAGTAATCCTAATACGTCGAATGAAAACTTATCGAAAACAAAAAGCAGCCCAGTGATTTTTACCTGCGTCTGCTGCCTGCAAGAAAAACTTCCTGCATTCCAGGTAGTCTCCTCTTTTAATAGTAGTTTTCAAACTTTCATCTTTCAGATCCAGTTTCTCTCTCACTTCAGCAGTCAGAATGAAATTCTCAGCCATTTCATTGAGGTGACCAGAACAATAGTCATTCTTCAGACTTTCAAGGCTCTCTAGGGTGGGGGGTTTCACTTGAATTTCTAAGCTGCCACTCCTTGCGTCTATGACACTCACCTTGTGCTCGTTTTCTAAGTACCCGATCAATCGACATAGATCTTCATCTGGAGGTAGTTTGTTTGGTAGTTTCTTTCTTTCTTTCTTGATCATTAAGATTCGTTTTGCCAAATACTTGTCAAATTCCACCACTTTTGCATCATCATTCAGGTTGAGGAAAGATTTGATAATAATTGTCTGACGTAGTCTCTCGACTATGCCTAAGGAAAATAAAGAGCGGTCACTCCACAGAGACAATCCACTCAGATTTCAACGTATTAATTTAAATCCTAGGTTATCGATAAGCAGGTTTTGCGTAATCTGCTGTACACTTTAGAAAGACACCTAGTTCTTAATTTTGAGAGAATGAACATGAATATGTCCGTTGCGAGAGGCTGGAGAAATTTTTTCCGCCTTTCAATTTTAATACGGTGTATAGAAAACAACAGGTGTATACACCCGTTTTCATAAACGTCCCAATTTCAAAATATATACTAAACATATATATATATATATATAGATATATATATATAGTCGTTAGTGGAACTCTTAGGCCAACAAGGTGCACCGCGCCAGGAGGATCAATAAAGATTCGCAGTCCAAACCTCACAGCAAACACGAACGTAGAAAGTTTAAAAATTGCGAGGATGGACAACTTCTGACGTGACAAATATAACAAATTTTAATAAAAAACGTTTCGGTCAGAGACCTTCCTCAGTTATTTACAACTTTTGAAATAAAAAAAGAGCATTAAGTAACATCGAAGTGCTAATGATTACGTAATTACAGATAACGACTAATGAACTGGTGTTAATAAAAAGATGACAAAAAACCTAATTACAAAGAAAGCAATGGACAAAATACAAGAGACAAACCCTAAAAACTAAGAGATAAGAATACTAAATATGTTAAAATGAGTGGCGTAACCAATTGCAAAGAAGCAATGCGGCAAGTATTAAAAAAGGGGAGGCCCACTTTTAACTACAACTGTAAACCGTAACAAAATCCCAAAACAAGGCCTTTGGAGCCCGAAAGGGCAAATTAGCAATAAAATCCCTAGAGGGGCCCTTAAATGATACTAATCATAATAAGATCCCTTGACAGGGCCTCTGTGTCCAATCCACACCTAAAGGGCCGACAAAATCCAAGAAAAGGGCCTTTGAACGATCAATTAGTAGCGCCTAATATGAGATGGAAAATTAATTATAGCAAATTCTATTTTTCGAATGAAATTCCTTTCTTTTATTCAAACCATGGGGTGCCAAAGAGAACAACTGGGAACTCCAATAAGCCTCTTTTGTGATGAAAAGCCTATCGATCTCTTCATAGCCGCTAGGGGCCTGTACCTGATCAATGCATTGGAACGAAAGAACGAAAAATCGTCCAGGGTGTGTGGGGTTTTGTTAAAGTGTATCGCTACTTCACAAGTTGTTTTGTTTGTGAGCATAGCAGATTTGTGATTTCCAAATCTAACTTTAAAGTCGGTAGTAGTAGATCCCACATATTTCAGGCGACGTTTCTTGCAAGAAGCCAAGTAAATCACATTTTAGAATCACAGGAAAGTCTACAGTGAATGGTGTAATTTTTGCCCGTTGCTCTCTTTGGCACCGCATGGTTTGAATGAAAAAAAGGAATTTCATTCGAAAAATAGAATTTGCTATAATTAATTTTCCATCTTATATTAGGCGCTACTAATTGATCGTTCAAAGGCCCTTTTCTTGGATTTTGTCGGCCCTTTAGGTTTGGATTGGACTCAGAGGCCCTGTCAAGGGATCTTATTATGATTATATACTTGGAAAATTTCTGACAATTCTTTATCCTTTTAAGACGTCAAAGTTTCAATTGAAGGTAACGGTTTATGCACTAGTGTGTATTACAAACCTACAGACTCGCATAATTACTTGTTATGTTCGTCTTCGCATCCATCTCACGTTAAGAATTCCATTCCTTTTTCTCAGTTTCTAAGACTTCGTCGTTTATGTAGTGATGACTCTGATTTCCACCACAAATCAGAGTCAATGTGCCAGTTCTTCGATAAACGTGGTTACCCTGTTTCCGTCGTTCAAGCGGGTTACCAGCGCGCTCAACTTATTGATCGACATTCAGCACTACAAACGTCGCATAAGGAAGATTCCGACCGCATTCCATTCACTCTCACGTTTCACCCTCACAACCACTCAGTTAAATCCATCATTCTTAAAAACTTTAAATTACTTCAAAACGATCCAGAGACAAGCACTATCTTTTCGCAGCCTCCGCTCATTTCATTCAAACACGACAAAAACATAGGCAATTTTTTGGTCAGAAGCTCTTTTCAGACTAATGACCAACCAGGCACTTTTAAATGCGCTCGTGCACGATGCAAGACGTGTCCTTTCATTCACAACATTGATAAAATATCGGGACCTAAACGATCCATTAAGATCACCGATCACTTCACGTGCACCTCCGCCAATGTAATCTATTGCTTAACTTGCACTTATTGCAAAAAGATATACATCGGCGAAACAGGCAGAAGACTAGGTGACCGATTCCGAGAACACCTTCGAGACGTGGAAAGGAATGGCAAGGACACATCAAAACCAGTCGCTAGACATTTTAATGTACCTAATCATTCTAAGCAACACATGGCAATCTGCGGTCTTTCCTTGCACTTAGGTGGCACGGAAAGCCGTAAAAATCTTGAACAAAAGCTCATCTTTCAAACCGGTAGTCTAAATCCCACAGGGATCAACGAACACTTTTCATTCCACTAATTTATTCATGTTTTTCTCGTTGCCATGCTCCCACCAATAACGTAGCTCCATTTTCTGCCTTTAAAAGCACACACAACCCACAATTCCTCTATTCGCTCCGACGAAGGGCTAACGCTCGAAACGTCAGCTTTTGTAATCATTACGGTGGCTAATTTTCCATTTCAACGTTGTTGATATATCCAAATTATTATGATTAGTATCATTTAAGGGCCCCTCCAGGGATTTTATTGCTAATTTTCCCTTTCGGGCTTCAAAGGCCTTGTTTTGTATTTTGTTACGGTTTACAGTTGTAGTTAAAAGTGGGCCTCCCCTTTTTTAATGCTTGCCGCATTGCTTCTTTGCAATTGGTTACGCCACTCATTTTAACATATTTAGTATTCTTATCTCTTAGTTTTTAGGGTTTGTCTCTTGTATTTTGTCCATTGTTTTCTTTGTAATTAGGCTTTTTGTTATCTTTTCATTAGCACCAGTTCAGTAGTCGTTATCTGTAATTACGTAATCATTAGTACTTCGATGTTATTTAATGCTCTTTTTTTATTTCAAAAGTTGTAAATAACTGAGGAAGGTCTCTGACCGAAACGTTTTTTATTAAAATTTTTTATACAATGAATATATGAAGTTCATATATTTGAACTGCGGTATTAAATACGTATGATGCACGATCCTTCGCAGTAGATAGCGCTATTTATGCAATAGCGAAAATCAGACCTGAAAAAAAATCAGGCCTGTACGGGATTCGAACCACTGACCTCTGCGATACTAATGGAGCGCTCTACCAATTGAGCTAACAAGCCAACTGGGAGCAGACCGTTAATTTGATTCATAAGAAACCCGTGATGATAAATCAGATACAATGAATATATGAAGTTCATATATTTGAACTGCGGTATTAAATACGTATGATGCATGATCCTTCGCAGTAGATAGCGCTATTTATGCAATAGCGAAAATGTTTTATATTTGTGACGTCAGAAGTTGTCCATCCTCGCAATTTTTAAACTTTCTATATATACATATATGACTACCAGTGGTAATTTAAAATGAAGACTTCATCTGAATATTCAGTTCTTTATAATTAATTCTTTAAGATGAATGAGCGCGCTGTTCATGTTCATGTTGCGCGCACGCTCTGTTTAAAATCAAATTTAACAATTATTCACCGAAGGTCCGGTGAATATTGTGAATAGTCAACGATATTCACTGCACTTAGCCTTTGGTGGATAATTTGTTTAGTATAAATGCTCAGATCAGTGCTTTCGGATTCTGTAGTAAACTCTGTAAATAAAGAAAGCATGGCGCATATTAATTTTGTTACACTTGTGTCGATTATTGGCACCAAGATAAGCAAGCAGTTCTAACAGGTTTATCTCATTCAATCAATATAAATTTTAAACCTTCCTCTTGAAAAAGTGTTCTGCCAATCTTTGAGCATCTTTTGTGCTCTCCGTAATTGAGTTTTCTTCCATTGCCTTCATCACTTGAACGCGAGGCAGCCATTTGAAACTTTGCGCTCCTGCTATAATCACCTTGCGCAAGATGATTATTTGACAATCTTTCGCGGAAGGCGAGGTTAAGATATGCATGTTATTCACCAACGTTATATGCATGTTATTCAACTCGTTAGTGGAAAAACTAAACCCGGCTTAAAAGATTAAACTGGGAGGCCCCAACTCAACTATGAACAAAATTAAATAATACCTGTCTCCTTGGTGGATGATGCAGTCGGTGCAGCAATGGCCATGTCCTGTCAATTTAGAATCAGTTCATAATCAGCATGCGTAGATCGAGGAATGCTGGATCCGAGGGCAGTTTGGAGTTTGTCGAATACTCTACATATTTCCCTACATTTATCTCCATATTTCCCATGTGCATTCATATGCTCTCAATTTAAGGCATGAACATCAAATATGATAATAATTCTAATGTCATACGAGTGATAACAAAATCGGACAACCGCGCAGCGGGAGTCTGATTTATTTATCACGAGTATAATTACAGACCGAATCGGACGACACTAAGTCTTGTTACCAATTCATCATAAAAATTACTATTTTTAGAGAAAAGAAGAATAAAGTAAGAAAGAAAGGGAAAATTCCATTAAAAGACTGACTGTTTCTATATTGATTGAAACGAGGGTCGTGATTGGTTGATCTAAACTACAACCTGGAATGTGAATGGCTCATCGAACTGTCCGATAACAAACTGTTTGATGACAAACTGTCTATTACCAAACGCTTCGATGACAAATCGTCTGAAGACAAACCGTCCGATAACAACCTGGCATGTGAGTTGATGAAAATTGAGTCTTTTTAAGCCAATCAAAATCAATGAAATTATAATTTTTATGATTACAACCATAATAGTTTATGATGATTGAGCATAAAATAGACAACTGGGAGATTTGCTACCGACAGATTTTGGCCGTGTACCTTAAAAGATTTCTTTTGTCGGTAAGGAAAATTTTGATCACTGAGAATTTTGTGAATCGAAAGTGACGCTCATTGTTTGTTTTAGTGATGTTTCAACGCATTTCAGTTTCACCATGAACCTTATCGCCAACGCACTCCACGACTTTTTTCGGGGATTGAGGTTCCATTTTTTGGTTCATTCATCAATGAAGACGACTTTTCTTGTCGATAAAGGGCTATTTTGGTTGCATAACAAACAAAAAAATACATGGTTGCTTGTAGATACGGAATTTTTCTTCTCAGTCTTGTTCGAGTCAATGTTCGACTCGTTCGCTGCGCTCACTCGTGAGCTATCGAGTTGAACATTAAAAGAGAAACTCCTTATCTAACCGCGCGCATGTATTATTCCCTCTAGGTCTCAGGAAAGTTTGCTAATATCTCGTAAGTCGTCTCGCTAACGTTTTAAAACTTCCAAATTTGTTCTTTATGTACCTTGTATTGAAATAGCTTGAGTTGTAATAAATCAACTATCTGTATGTATCGAATCGAATCGACTTTTTCTGTGTTGAATTGACTTCAGTTTGTCTCGAATCGACTTAATTTAATTTATTAGATTCGTCGATAGGCAGGGACACCGCGACAGCTTGCGCCAATTACTGCGGGTCCAGTAAATCCACGCATCCCACCCCAGGGGAGGATATCCACCACACAGTAATCTCGAATCAACTTGCAGTTTGTACTGAAACGACCGAACTCCTTGTACGACTTTTGTAATACGTTTTGAAACACGTTTGCGCAACGACCTCTGAAACGTCGGCGAAATGCCCTGTCACCTTGGCGAAACGACCTGAGACGTTGAATAACTGGTCGTTAGCGACTCGTAAGTGAAACGTCCGGTTACCTGGTAACTGTACGTTTCCTGCTTTTCAGTATCAAACCTGTGAGGGACCTCTCGAGGCTTCCCATCCGGTGCCTCGGGATAGCCTGAAAAGAAAAAATATCAAGAAAAGATCAAAATAAGATATCCTTCATCTTTTCTCCCTTCTCATCATTGCTTGCACTGACGTAGTCTGTGGCCAAATTCCCGTTTAGGCTAGTGGGATTATCCGCATTGATCCCGCGCATGAAAAAAATTGAATTAGAACTACGTTCGTAATTCTTGGACAATTTTGGCGATGGAGACGCAAAAAGCGGCAGAAGATAGTCAAAGCAAAGAAGACAGAAACGACTTTCGTGAGTTTGTTGTGCTACAAACACAGTAGGCTTTCTTTCCTGGCTCTCGAAGTAAACAAGTCATTCTTGATTCTTAATAAAGCGAAATCTTTTTGCGATAATAAATCCTTTATTATACGAGCTTGTTCTGTCAAGATGACTGGATATTAGCCTCGTTCTTTTTTCGTTCTGTTTAAAATCAAATTTAACAATTATTCACCGAAGGTCCGGTGAATATTGTGAATAGTCAACGATATTCACTGCACTTAGCCTTTGGTGGATAATTTGTTTATTATAAATGTTCAGGTCAGTGCTTTCGGATTCTGTAGTAAACTCTGTAAATAAAGAAAGCATGGCGCATATTAATTTTGTTACACTTGTGTCGATTATTGGCACCAAGATAAGCAAGCAGTTCTAACAGGTTTATCTCATTCAATCAATATAAATTTTAAACCTTCCTCTTAAAAAAGTGTTCTGCCAATCTTTGAGCATCTTTTGTGCTCTCCGTAATTGAGTTTTCTTCCATGGCCTTCATCACTTTCTCGGAGAAACTGATTGAACGCGAGGCAGCCATTTTGAAACTTTGCGCTCCTGCTATAATCACCTTGCGCAAGATGATTATTTGACAATCTTTCGCGGAAGGCGAGGTTAAGATATGCATGTTATTCACCAGCCGAGAGGTTCGTATCGGGAAAATTTGTACTCGAGGTCTAGAATAAATTGTTCAGTTTACGGCAAAATCCGCCATAAACTGAACAATTTATTAGCGAATAGTTAGTAGGGTTAAGTTAGTAGTTAGTAGAGAAGTGCAAATTATATAGAGAGCCCTCTCCTCAACACTTTAATTTGCTTAATAATAGAGGGCATTTAAAAGGCTTCCAAACAACTTTATTGGTGATAGAAATGACGTAAAAATGTTCAAAACTATGTACTTCACTTACAATGAACTTCAATTACGGAGCCAAAGAAGAAAAAGTTTTCATTTGATTTCCAGATTTAGTATTTTAGACAGGGTTGTGCCATTAAATTAATTACGGTTCTTCCTCCGTATTAGCTCTTTGGTCTTTTGTTCGACGGAACAGGGTGTATACATTCACACAGAAGAAATCAATTAACAATGCCGAATTATATAAATATGTCTAAAAATTTATAATAATTATAAATTAAAAATATATAAAATGTTAAATCCAGATAGGATTATATTTACTACCTGGACCAGCACCTCCTCTTGACTGCTTAACAACTCCAGGGAAGGACTTGCTGCATGGGTGGTTGTTGTCATCTGTGATGAAGGTTTTGAGGTTTACATCTTGAAGCTGAGTTTCAGTAATAAGGCAACTTTTGGCGATTTTATCGAGCTTACCAGACCTGTGGTTTTCTAAGAGCTTTTCAAGGCTCTCCGAGGTAGGGCATTTCATTCTTATTTCTAAGCAGCCAAAACCAAGTCCCCAAGCATCCACTGAATGTTTACGTTTTAGAAGTTGAAGAAACTCGTCTACTCCTTTACTTTGGGAAAACGAGTCCCGTTTCATGAAAATATTCGTTTCTGCTGGAAATTGTCGATCGCTTGTGTTGTGTTTTTCCGCACCAAGACTTTCAGTGACTACTTCAAGTCTTATAACGGCCCGATCTCCCTCTGAAAGAAAGAAAGTCCAGACAAGTTGCAAACCAAACATTACAAGTACATGCTTTTCTTTATATACTTACTTTAGACAATGCTGTGAGTGACTACCCGGATCGTTCTTCGTGGAAATCAAACTTAGGTTGGTGATCTCCCAACATATGGCAGAGTAAACTGTTTGTAACTCGTAATGTTTATTTTTCATGACAGGGATATCGTGAGTGTTTCCCGAGTCATTTCTCATAGTAGTAAGCAAAGGTTTGCTAAGAACCTGTTATAGTTCAGGGGTAGGGGTGTTATTTATTAGTCATTCGATTGTAATCATTACTTTCATCATAATCATTGATATTGTCATCTTCATGCCTGCGCCTTTCACCGCAAAAAAATCTTTATTCCTTGCCCCTACTATTTGGTAAATGATCAAAATTTCACATTCGTATACAATGCTTACCTGGTTTACCAAGTTCCACTTTTTCTAGGACAGTTTTTATGCCAACAGATTTCGGCTTAAGTTTCGTTTTCACTTCCTCTGCCAGAAGGTGTTTCTCTGCATCGTTTTTAAGTGTTCCATTGTTATAAGCAATCTCCAGCCTTTCGAAGGTTTCTCCTGGGCATGTCACTCCCACCTTAAAGCAGTCAAACCTCAACTCTTCAGTTATCAGGCCAAAGGTTTTTTCTATACGGTTAAGGAAGTCATCTAGTCCTTTTGTAGGAGAAAGTGTTTTGCGTTCCACATAGATTTGTGCGTCTTCAAACTGACGTTGGAATTTCCCCTTTTGAATGTCAATGTTTAGTTTTACCTCATGTTTTGCACTAACGATGCCTGGGAATGATAAAGATAATAAAAATTGTTTGAAAAAAATTTAGGAATTACGCATTTCTTTTCCTCTTTCTTGAATTTCAACTCCAAATCTGTCTGCTACTTGGGTCCAAAAATTAACAGTTAACCGGTTAGAGTAAGGGAAAGCAATGTTAAATGTTTATTTGTAAGGGGCGTGGTATACAATGATCAATGACATCCGATGCTGTCAGGACATCGACCGTTTTCTTTCTTTCGTCCCGCTGATTGGTAATGCTGCGCGTAAACGTTAAACTCTTCAAGTGATTGGTCAATATTGACTCAGTACAGAATGGCTCACTAGAAGTACACAGATTGCAAATTTATTCATGTGGTCACCGAGGCCGTTAGTGGAAAAACTAAACCCGGCTTAAAAGATTAAACTGGGAGGCCCCAACCCAACTATGAACAAAATCAAATAATACCTGTCTCCTTGGTGGATGATGCAGTCGGTGCAGCAATGGCCATGTCCTGTCAATTTAGAATCAGTTCATAATCAGCATGCGTAGATCGAGGAATGCTGGATCCGAGGGCAGTTTGGAGTTTGTCGAATACTCTACATATTTCCCTACATTTCTCTTCATATTTCCCATGTGCATTCATATGCTCTCAATTTAAGGCATGAACACCAAATATGATAATAATTCTAATGTCACACGCGTGATAACAAAATCGGACAACCGCGCAGCGGGAGTCTGATTTATTTATCACGAGTATGATTACAGACCGAATCGGACGACACTAAGTCTTGTTCCCAATTCATCATAAAAATTACTATTTTTTGAGAAAAGAAGAACAAAGTAAGAAAGAAAGGGAAAATTCCATTAAAAGACTGACTGTTTCTATATTGATTGAAACGAGGGTCGTGATTGGTTGATCTAAACTACAACCTGGAATGTGAATGGCTCATCGAACTGTCCGATAACAAACTGTTTGATGACAAACTGTCTATTACCAAACGCTTCGATGACAAATCGTCTGAAGACAAACCGTCCGATAACAACTTGGCATGTGAGTTGATGAAAATTGAGTCTTTTTAAGCCAATCAAAATCAATGAAATTATAATTTTTATGATTACAACCATAATAGTTTATGATGATTGAGCATAAAATAGACAACTGGGAGATTTGCTACCGACAGATTTTGGCCGTGTACCTTAAAAGATTTCTTTTGTCGGTAAGGAAAATTTTGATCACTGAGAATTTTGTGAATCGAAAGTGACGCTCATTGTTTGTTTTTGTGATGTTTCAACGCATTTCAGTTTCACCATGAACCTTATTGCCAACGCACTCCACGACTTTTTTCGGGGATTGAGGTTTCATTTTTTGGTTCATTCATCAATGAAGACGACTTTTCTTGTCGATAAAGGGCTATTTTGGTTGCACAACAAACAAAAAAATACATGGTTGCTTGTAGATACGGAATTTTTCTTCTCAGTCTTGTTCAAGTCAATGTTTGACTCGTTCGCTGCGCTCACTTGTGAGCTATCGAGTTGAACATTAAAAGAGAAATTCCGTATCTAACCGCGCGCATGTATTATTCCCTCTAGGTCTCAGGGAAGTTTGCTAATATCTCGTAAGTCGTCTCGCTAACGTTTTAAAACTTCCAAATTTGTTCTTTATGTACCTTGCATTGAAATAGCTTGAGTTGTAATAAATCAACTATCTGTATGTATCGAATCGAATCGACTTTTTCTGTGTTGAATCGACTTCAGTTTGTCTTGAATCGACTTAATTTAATTTATTAGATTCGTCGATAGGCAGGGACACCGCAACAGCCTGCGCCAATTACTGCAGGCCCAGTAAATCCACGCATCCCACCCCAGGGGAGGACATTCACCACACAGTAATCTCGAATCAACTTGCAGTTTGTACTGAAACGACCGAACTCCTTGTACGACTTTTGTAATACGTTTTGAAACACGTTTGCGCAACGACCACTGAAACGTCGGCGAAATGTCCTGTCACCTTGGCGAAACGACCTGAGACGTTGAATAACTGGTCGTTAGCGACTCGTAAGCGAAACGTCCGGTTACCTGGTAACTGTACGTTTCCTGCTTTTCAGTATCAAACCTTTGAGGGACCTCTCTAGGCTTCCCATCCGGTGCCTCGGGATAGCCTGAAAAGAAAAAATATCAAGAAAAGATCAAAATAAGATATCCTTCATCTTTTCTCCCTTCTCATCATTGCTTGCACTGACGTAGTCTGTGGCCAAATTCCCGTTTAGGCTAGTGAGATTATCCGCATTGATCCCGCGCATGAAAAAAATTGAATTAGAACTACGTTCGTAATTCTTGGACAATTTTGGCGATGGAGACGCAAAAAGCGGCAGAAGATAGTCAAAGCAAAGAAGACAGAAACGACTTTCGTGAGTTTGTTGTGCTACAAACACAGTAGGCTTTCTTTCCTGGCTCTCGAAGTAAACAAGTCATTCTTGATTCTTAATAAAGCGAAATCTTTTTGCGATAATAAATCCTTTATTATACGAGCTTGTTCTGTCAAGATGACTGGATATTAGCCTCGTTCTTTTTTCTTATTTTTATTGACCGAGACGAGGTCGAGGTCCATAACTGAATACGAAAAAAGAACGAGGCTAATATCCAGCCATCTCGGACCTCAAACTTGGTTAATAACGCATATATATAACTATGACTTTTTTTCTCCCTTTGTTGGTTGCGTATTTAAAATGGACACTACGTCAACAGAACCTATTTCACGCAGGTATTAGATCTATTTAGAACAAGAGGATCTAAGATCGTAAGTCGGGCTACAGGCTTTAACAAACATCGCATAACGAGACCTGAATTATTTTGCATAATTGTGTTATTTCTTTTGCAACATCATTTTTTTTGTACACACAACGCTGATTCGTCACACTTTTATTGTATACATGGCGCTACTTTGTCCAATGCATAAATAATATGACACCACGTTATCTGGTACCAAACGAACATTCTTGCGCAACAGTATGCGAATATAATATACGCACAAACGCGACAAAACTAATGAAACAAATAGAAAAATAACAGCTGATGATGTATTCTGTTTGAGAAAAAACAACAAATGTAAGCTTAACAATCCCAATGAAGGTTACACAAGCAATTACGTTTATCCTTCTTCTTATGCCGAAGTCCAACATGGCGGAGTCCAACATGGCTATTTTGATCAAAAAAGGTGTTGATTACACTCCCCACTCCAAAATCATAGACCCCTTGGGACGCTATATTATTTTAAAAGCTGAGATTAAAGACAAAATTTATGTCCTGATCAACATCTACGCACGAAATAAAGATAAAGACAGTTTCAAATTCTTAGACGTTTATAGATAGACGTTTATTGAGAAGAATACCTTAATAGCAGCTGGAAGCTGAATTGCAAAGGTGTACAAATTATGTAATAGAACTATACAATAAAATCAAACCTAAAAGGGAACTAATTTACATATACAATTTTAATAAATGTTAGTTAAAATGTCTTGCGCTTGCTGGAATGAACGTATCTCTGAACCGATTTGTTTTAAAGGAAACTCTAAATGGTCTGCGTCGTCGTAACTCCATAAGTTGATCTCGGTTATCGAAAGGCAGTAAGTGGTACAAACAATCCAAGGGATTGGAGACGATGTTGTTAAAGAATTTTAAGCAAAGGTCTTCTCTCCGATCCCTTAGGGTTTTCAGCTCTGCCATCTGAAGCACTTCTATATAATGATTATCATAACCGTATATAATTTTCAAGGCTCTCTTTTGGACACGCTCTAAACTTAAGCTCAAATAATTGGGGAGACTATAATGGTATACCTGACATCCATAAAGTAAGACAGATTGAATACAAGCAACATAAAAATTTACTAATTCAGAAGATGGTACCTTAGCTCGCTTTATTTTTAATTCTTTGCCGATCTGTTAGCAAGGTTGAAAAATGAAAATTTGGACGAAGAAAATATCATTGTAGGAGGTAATTTTAACTGTCCACTTAATACGACCCTCGATAAGAAAGGAGGCAGACTAACGCCTAGGAAATCAGTGGTATCAATCATAAATAGCATACAAGGTGACCTTGACCTAATAGATATCTGGAGAGTGAAAAACCCTAACACAAAAAGCTATATGTGGAGTCAAAACTTGCCTTTTAGATTATTGGTTGATCTCTAATAATCTGCATAATTTAACTACATCAACAGATATAATTCCAGCTATCAAGACAGACCATTCGGCAATCTCTTTAGAATTAAATAATAATGACAATCAAATCAAAGGTCCCTGAATTTGGAAAATGAATTGTGCTCTCTTGGAAGATGACCGATGTGTTGACGATATTAAATCAAAAATACCAGTCTGGCTGGCTGAAGGGTACAAGGATCTTTCGGATAATCAAAACATCTGGGATTGGCTGAAATACAATATTAGAGCTCATGCAATTCAGCATTCAAAACATGGGGCAAAGGAAAGGATTGAAAAGGAAAACCACCTACAAGAAAAATACTCTAAAGCAAAGAGGGAATTTGAAAGAGACCCCAGCAACCTTAATGTAGATAGATACTCTCAATTCTGTTAAAGAGGATCTAGAATTATTTTACGAAGAAA
Organism: Stylophora pistillata; assembly: GCF_964205215.1. Classification (NCBI taxonomy): domain Eukaryota; kingdom Metazoa; phylum Cnidaria; class Anthozoa; order Scleractinia; family Pocilloporidae; genus Stylophora; species Stylophora pistillata. The sequence goes on from NC_142524.1 coordinate 34,621,531, forward strand.
AAGTAAAAGATATTATTATTCGCGCAAGAGCCCACTGGCATGAACATGGCGAGAAAAGTACGAAATGTTTTCTCAATTTAGAAAAAAGAAGTCATATCAAACAACATATGCGAAAATTGAAAATCAGGGGTTTAATGACTACAGACCCCTTCGATATATTGTCCGAACAACAGCGCTTTTACTAAGGGCTGTACGCGAGCATAAATAAAAACGTGGATGCAACGGCGAAAATTGAAGGCTTCCTAAGGGATTTAAATAGTCCTAAACTGTCTGAGGAACAAAAGCTCTCGTGTGAAGGAAAAATCACTCCAGAAGAGTGCACTTTACTTTTGGAAACTTTTCAAAATAACGAAACTCCTGGGAATGATGGGATTCCAATCGAATTCTATAGAAAATTCTGGTAGTTGATTAGTGAGCTTTTCATCAAATGTGCGAATGAATGTTTTGAAAAAGGTGAAATGTCATGGTCTCAAAAGCAAGCAGTTCCCTCTTGGAAAACTGGCGACCTATATCTCTCGTAAACGTGGATGCAAAAATTATGTCAAAGGTAATAGTAACTAGACTTTAAAATGTTCTGCCTCAAATTATTCATCATTAATCAAACCGGTTTTGTTAAGGATCGTTATATTGGAGAAACTGTACGATCAATTTTTGATATAATGGACTTTACGGCTGAAGAGAATTTTTCCGGTTTAATGATCTTTATTGATTTTCAAAAGGCATTTGATACCATAGAGTGGTGTTATCTTCGACGTTGATTAGAATCCTTTAATTTCGGGCCCGAATTTATTCGATGGGTCGTGACTTTTTACAATAATATACAAAGTTTTGTGATCAATAACGGTATCACTTCTGATTATTTTACACTTGAACGAGGAGTGAGGCAAGGGGATCCGCTCTCTCCATATCTATTCATAATAGCTGTCGAAACCCTGGCAATTGCAGTTCGTCAAAATACAGCGATAACAGGAATTACTATCGGAAAGAATGAAACAAAACTCCTCCAATATGCGGACGATACAACAGCAGTACTTTCAGACGTTAATTCCGTTCGCATCCTTTTTGAGTTGCTCGATGATTTTAAGAAGCTGTCAGGTTTAGCGATTAATCCCTCCAAAACTGAAGGCATGTGGATTGGATCATCCTCCAGAGGAAATAAAACAAAACCTTTTGGAATTAAATGGCCAAATGAAGCTATCAAAGCTCTGGGAGTCTACTACTCCTATGATCGAAAATTACTTCTAGAAAAAAATTTTATTGAAAAACTTGACACCATACAGAAACTCATAAATATTTGGAGTTCCAGAGGTCTCTCCCTGTTAGGAAAGGTGACTATAATTAAATCATTGATTATCCCAAAGTTAGTTTAGGTATTCTCGCTGTTACCCACCCCCAAGGAAGTTATTAAACAATTAAATCAATTGCTATTTAAATTTCTATGGAAAGGCGTTGATAAAGTAACACGCTTGTCAGCAATAAACGAATACGAAAATGGTGGTTTAAAAACGATCGATTTTGAAACTATGCTTAAATCTTTAAGACTTACCTGGCTTAAAAGAACTTTTGGTGAAAATGATGGTGTGTGGAAGAGTTATATACGTCACATACTGAAACAGTCTGGTGGTTTTTTCTTATTTCGCTGTAATTACGATGTAAAAGATATCCCTATTCACTCACACTTCTATACCGAACTTCTTCAATGGTGGTCCGAATTCCGAATTGAATTTGATACAGAAAATGACTGACAGAATATAATTTGGAACAATAAATACATTCGTATCAATAACAAGTCCGTCTTTTATAAAAAATTTTTCGAATCCAGCATTATTTACGTAAATGATCCCTTATTTGAATTAAATAACATAGACTTCTATAATGTTATTTTAAATATCATCAACAAAACAAACTTCTTGGTTTGGACGGGTCTTCGACATGCTATACCGTCCCACTTAAAAACAAACACTAACCCCGTGTTCGAAATCTCTCACTCTTTAATAATCAACAACAAGGTCTTTGATGTTTTGGACAAGACATCAAAACATTATTACACTCTGCACAAAAGCAAAATATCCAAACAACGCACAAGTTTTAAAACGTGATTTCAACTTTAACGAAGAACAATTAAAAAAAGTGTTTATCTTGCCTCACACAGTGAGCTTTGAACCTTACGTGAGAGCCTTCCAGTAAAAGGTCCTTATTCCATATTATTCACTAACACCAAGCTATTTAAGATAGGATTCATCGCAGAAGATAAATGCTCCTTTTGCAAGTCTGAATCAGAAACCTTGAGCCATCTTCTTTTTGATTGCATAAAAACAAAAAGCTTTTGGAGGGATTTTGAATCTTATTTTTACAGTCTTTCAAAAGAATTTGTCCACCTTACCTTGAAATATGTTATTGTAGGAATTATAATCACGAAATGCCCTTTACTTAATTACTTATTACTGATAGCTAAGATATATTTATGGGATTGCAGAAGAACTCAAATATTACCCAGTATAACTGGCTTCAAATTAAAGGTTAAAAAATAAGTTTGAAACAGTTAAATATGTGTGTATGAAGAATAATACTTTAGATAAATTGAATAAAAAGTGTCTAACAAATAAGTAACTGGTTAAGCTAATTGCAATACTAGAAGTAATAATATCTGTGTTAGTATTTTATAGTATAATGTATTATAATACTGTGAAACTAGTAACAGTGACACTTAGTAGTAGCAGTAGTGATAGTAGAATCTAACAATAGTGGTGTAAGTTTGAACTGTTTTGTAAGCAGTGTAAACCCTTGCTACACTGTAAATAATGTGAGTAGTCGTATTGAATTGTAATAATTTGGATATATCAACAATGTTGAAATGGTAAATTGGCCACCGTAACGATGACAAAAGTTGACGTTTCGAGCGTTAGCCCTTCGTCGGAGCGAATAGAGGAATTGTGGGTTGTGTGTGCTTTTAAAGGCAGAAAATGGAGCTACGTTATTGGTGAGAACATTGCAACGAGAAAAACAAGAATAAATTAGTGGAATCACAGGCGGCACAAGCTCTATTTGAGAACCACACAAGGAACACAATTTGCATATCGATTTATAAGGATTTGTATGGGATTTTCTACAAGATATCCATAGAGATAGTTAAAGGTGAAAATATTAAATAAAATTGACTTAACTTATTCCCTACGTGTGTTGTTCGCTCCTAGTGTCATTATTTTACCGATTACACTTGATTTAAGCGGTTTTTTTTAATCTTGGTTTTCTCTTCTTAAAGAGAAGACAAGGCCGAACACATAATTTATCAGTATGGGTACGAAACAATTCATTTGAATGGGTACGCATCGACCTGATGAGTATGACTGGGTACGAAACGACCGTGAGTAGTTACCCCTCAGTTGGTAACAATTGGTAGTAACCCCTCAGCCAGGCAAGGTTCAAATTCCAATTGCCCGAGGGTCGTCGGGGGGGGGGGGGGGGAGGAAGTTGAGGTTTCGAAGAGATCGGTGCGTAAGCGTCTAGTTTCAGTCCAGGACCCTTGTTCGTTTCTCGCCAAGAAAAGTTTTACTGGCGCCTCTCTTAAACGTTAACCTACACCTCCCTTCAGAAAGATCGTGATAAATGGCTCAGTTTACAAGTAATTGTATACACCATGTAAACTTTTCCCTGATGCTTACCGGGCTTAGATTTCCGAGACTGTGTTGCTCGTCCTTGGCCTGCATGATTAGGTTCTTGCGAACTGAGTGAAGCCCTGAGAAAAAATTAAACCATGCATCTCTTTATAAAATATTCCAAGGCAAAATCTTCACTCGCATGTCATGAATGCGGAAGTTCATTATATAAAATTTGAAACAGCTACCTCTAAATCCGTACATTATCAATTAGTATCATAGTTTCCTCTATGCAAGACAACAACATGTTGTTAGTTATAATTTTTTAGGAAAGTGGAAATCTGTCAATAGAGGAACCACACAAGGTAGTTAGTGTAAGCAGACCGTATCTTTTTAATATATTTTTGAATGATTTGGAGATTTTTTTAATGATTGCCCTTTGCTTTAAAAATATGCCGATGATTCCACTATTCTTTCGCCTATCACTAGGAATAGTGACCCGTCTGCCGACTTAGTAGGACAGTTCTTAACATGGTGTAAAGACAATAGAATGGTCTGCAACCCTTGCAAATGTAAAGAGCTGGTTGTTAGAAAGAAAAATCATAATGTACTCTACTCTCCAATTAATAATATTTCCCAATGTAATAGCTTCGTTTTATTAGGAGTAACTTTACAGAGTGACGGAAAATTTGATGAGCATGTAAGAACTAAGCTTGTCAAAGCAAACAAGTGTTTACACGTCCTACGAATATTGAAAAAGGAACACTACTCTCAGGCAGAGATAGATCATCTTTTTATATCCATTGCTTTGCCTAATTTCAGCCATGCGCTCTCAGTCTATGGGGCATCTGAGTCTGATCTTATGGTTGTACATAATATTTTAGACCGATGCCATAAACGCCGTTTTATTTCAGTCATTTCCAGTTTTTATCAAGAACCTTTTAAACAAACAAGACCGAAAGATTTTGAAGAAATTCAGTAAAGTCAACGGATTGCCACCCCCTGAAAGACATCATTCCTGTCCAGAAGACTTATGTACACAATCTTCGGAAAAAAGGCTGCGCACGCCCGAAAATTAATACACAGCGCTTTATGAACACCTTTGTAAATAGGTTGATAATTAAGCTCCATTTATTGTAATGACATACTTTTTAATTCATAATTAATATGTACGTAGATTTCTATTGTAGTTTTTCTGAATTCATTGTAACATAAGATATGCAGTTTTATCTGCTGATGGAATAAAGACTTTATTATTATTATTGTTATTATTATTATTTATTATTATTATAATTTATTATCATTTGTTATTATTTTTTCTCCGTTACTAGATTCCTCATCTCTTTACTGTACATGAAAGCGACGAAGAACTGCTAGGCCACTCTATCAAAATGACTAACTTTCTTACCTTATTTCTTGTACCTTCTTGTATACCTCTTCTTCATTCGTGATGATAACTGGTAATTCCCCTTTGAGCCCAATTTTAGTAAACTCTTCTTCCAATCTATATTTCACTTTCTTGGTTTCGAAGTCATCCACAAACTTTAATAAACTACGAACCGTATGACAATAAAGTTCCACAATGATTGAACCTTCTTCAATGTTTCTGACTTCTGGATCAGTTCCATTTTCACTGTTTTCCTCCAAAGCATTCCTAACCGCATTTTCTACAGACTGTTTGTTTTTCAAATAAAATACACCTAGCGTCACAGCTGCAGTCACCGCGATTCCTGCCAGAATAGGATTGTCAATCCTCAATGAGACAGAAAAACCTGATGTATTGGCTGACAATGACAGATCAAATGCAGCCCTGGCGGCACCCGCAGCTAAATTTGCGCCGTCACCAGCCATTAACTTTTTATCTTATCCCTGTAACAAGAACCAAATGAATGTCAACTATAACTTGTCATTCATCGACGAATTTAAATTTAGTTTAGCTAGCAAATAAGTAACACCACTTTCATAAATGGCTGCCAGATTAATATTCTTTTGTTTAAATTAAAATTAGCCTTTCTGGCCTCGTTCTCCAGTGCAAAATTCAAGAGAATACATTATCTCAAGCGTGGCCAGAAAGGCTAATTTAAATTTAAACAAAAGAATATTAATTCGGCAGCCATTTATGAAAGTGGTCATATTCAAATCATAACTTCAAAACTGAAGCCGGCGGGATTTGTCAATGAAGAAAGAGACGATGATATCAATAATGCAAAACACGGTGATGATGCTGCATCTGCCTCGACCTCTGTTTAGTGTCCCGTGTGCATAGGTAGCGGTGCAAAATTTCAACAAACAATGAAATCGAAGATTCATCAGATAGAACAGTTTGACCTCTACAGCGGCTTTTACCCAAACACATCGTTTAGTTAATGATAAAACATTAAGTGAGAGAAAAGTAAGGAAGATACGTTTTTTGCTCAAACCCGCACTCATCTGTAAAATCAGTTGGTTATTCTGTACTCAGGAAATCTTATCCAACCCACGTAACCACAGTCCTTTCATTCAACGAGTTCAGACACGCTTATTCTCGGATTGCAACCCAGCTCAGTCAATCGTCGAATGTCACGAATCGAGGTAGACGATAAAACAGAATGAGAAAATCTTCACAAAGCCAGTTGGTTACTAATTAGTAAATAATGGTATTGTAGAACCAAAAAATAGATTTTTTAAAAGAAATTCACGTCTGGGTCCGCCGCCATCCAGACCCAAAATTAGGGACCTTAAGATACCCTGGACGCGGCCAAGGACGACGTCAACCGGAAGTAAATTCGCAAAGTCTCAATTTTAATTTGCATAAATGTCACGCCACTTGCGGCCACCACCTCAGTTGCGGCGGCGACGAAGTTCATTTTGGCGGCCTCTCAGAAAGATGAGTCATTTTTCCGAATTCTTCCCTTAAATTAACAAGTTTTGCATAAAATTTGCAAACATTATTATAAAAGAAATAGATTCCTAAACTTTCTGGTTCATTTTTCTTTTCATAATATTCAGAAAGGGTTTTTGCGTGAGCGTCCAGTCTTCAGAAAGGAATCCGAAAAGCAGGTAAACCTGGGTAAATTTTCCTCGGACAGTATGCTTTATTTTTTATTTTAACCTTCATTTTTATCGTGTAAAATGAATCAGTGGCAGTTTAGGACCGCTTTAGAAAATGATTTTGCATTATTTATATTGTTTTGCGCCATCTTTTTTCGACTCGTGTTTGTTGTGATAAAAATGGCGCCAAAGATTTGATTGAAATTCTACTTTCTCTTCCTTTAGAAATGATGTCGGCCAAATAAGAGCCTGTTAAAAGTTCTCGGGTCTTCTTAAAGGACGTCATAGCAGCAAAACCGCCTGATTCCAGCAGTTATTCTCTGACTGAATGTGTTTGTTTATGTGTTTCGGCAACCGCTTACACAACACAAATCTTAAGGCTCGTATTTCCCGCGCAAAGGTGGCGGTCACGACCCATGCCCTCTCGGACGTGACCGCGTTCTTAAAGGCAGCCGCGTCCAGGTGGCTCGTACCGGTTTTCATCTTTTTGATGGTTTGTAACTTTGAAAGAATACAACAGAAAGACTGACCAAGGCCAGTTGAACACTTTTACGGGGTTGAATTATATATTCATTGGTTATCCAAAAATAGGTATCATTTCATCACTAGCAGTTTCCATGGAAACGCTTTCATAGGCTTATTCAGACGCATTTTTTAGCTTGTGGCTTAAATAATTCGAAAACTAACCCGGTGACCCCATGATTTTTTCAGTGATTGCTTTTGGCACTTGAAAATGCACAAAGATTTTAAAAAAATTCTATGGAGCGGAATTTCAGAAAATTTAGAAAAAAAGGCAATTTTCAGACATCGCAAATTTCCTTCCGTAAAATTTTCTACTTTTTTTCTGACGATTCCTTTCGACGTTATTATCATATTGGAACAATAAAAAGAAGGGGTCACCGGACTTGTTTTCATGCAATAGCTTTCGTGAGTTTAGCAATTTCCACGCGCGTTCTCGCACGTTTAAAAATCTGGATTCTATAAGATCGACATTTGCTCATGATCTGTTAGAGCTACCGCTGACAATTGCGTGTGCTCGCGCGCGCGCCTACGATCTGATATTTACAGACGTTTACTGCTAAGAAAATCATTAAACAGCTGTCAAAGACAGCCTCCCGGGCTCATATTAAAAATCCCACACACGACTTCTGGCTGTATCATATTATTTTCCTTGAAGTTTCAAAGTCTTCTTTCACTTCAGGTAGATTATCCTTCACTTGAGTTCTTCTTTTTTCGCCGTCGCAAGATTTCATATCGGTTGAATATTTCTTTTAAATGTGAAGTGAAGCAACCTTTACTTCTCCAAAAATCGTCTTCTTTATCTTAGTTTCTATCTCCTGCATTTACAGTGGCCGCTCAACACATCAACTACAAGCTCGTACGTAAAATTCTCACGTAAGTAGAAAAAATTCCTCGCGCCGCCATCTTTGTTTTAAACTTTCGTCTTTTAATCTCGCTCTTCTTTAGCACGTTTCTCTCGCGCGTGACGCAAGAGTTATCTGTTCCCCGCGCGAGGAAACTGGTACGTGGCGGCGCGAGGAATTTCTTCTACTTACGTGAGACTGGGTCGGGTAATATGACGGAGTAAACGTGTTTGTGTCAGCTCCGTTATTCGAAGCTTTGCATGGCCACTTCTAACAAACGAAAAACGTGGAAGAATCTTTCAACTTCATCTACGGAAGATGTCTCACCAGATGATAAAAAAATAAGGTGTACTTCATCTACTAGTTCGGGAACAAGCTGTAAATGAGACGAAACGACGACCTCATCCAATATGACGGAGCAGGTTATGCCAAAACTAGATCTCGTATTAGAGAAACTTGGAGCAGTTGAATTCAAACTTGGAAAAGTAGAATCTAAACTTGAAGAACTTGAGAACCATGTTAAATCTGTGGATGCCCAAGTCTGCTCTCTTCAAACCAAGGTTGATGTCTCGAATCATTTCAGAAGAAAACGGAGAGGACTTTGAACGACATAGAGAACGGGATGAGTTTCGCTGATGAGGAAAGGAAATCCTTCATGATGAGAATCCAAGAATTACAAACCCAGCTTAACCAGCTCAAAGATGAAAAACTTTATATGGTGGTCTACCAGCAGCGGGAGAACTTACGCTTTTTTGGAATCCAAGAAGTAGGCGCAGAGGAAGACACAAAGAAGGTTTTGGTTAATTTCTTGAGAACGGAGCTAGGTTTGGAAGATGTCGATGGATTAGAATTTCAAAGAGTACATCGGATTGGAAAGCGGGACCCCTCCGACGGAAAACCCAGACAGATTATTGTACGTTTCTTGAGATACCCTGATCGAGAGAAGGTCATGTTTAACGCCAGAAAACTCAAAGGAAAAGACTTTGGGATATCGCCGGATCTTCCAAAAGAAATCATGGAGCGCAGAAAGAAGAAGATGAAACTGTTCAAGAAGACTAAAGAGGATGGTAAGACCGCCTATTTTAGTAGGGCAGAACCTGATAAACTTTTTATCGACGGTGTTCAAATATAGAATTGTAGCTCATACCAAAATTCGGGCCATGTACAAACATTTTTATATATTCAAATTCAAGCAATGTTTTGCTTCCAAAACCGGAGTTTTTTGTAATCGTATTGTCTCTACGTGTTATGAGAATTGCAAGACCTTGTTTGTTAGTAGCTTATTTAACAGCTTTTGCTGGCTACTTTTTTAATTGTTCAGTTGTATATCGTTCTGTCTTTTTCCTTTTGTGTTCAACCGTAGAAATTAATGTGTTAATTGCTTTTTGTACTATTGTGGGCGCCTTGCACAACACCTATGGCTTGATCTGCATGTGTGAAAGGGCTTTTCATAATATTAATTTCTCCGCTTACTTTATAAATTCTGGCACCGCTTTCATATTTTATGAAAGGTAGCTTAAATCTCAAAATGTTATCTTTAAATATTCGAGGGATTCGTTCTCTTGACAAAGGGAAAGCGTTATTTAATTGGCTTGCGAAAGAGAAATCTGATATCATCCTTTTACAAGAAACGTACAGTACTCCAGAAGTTGTTAACTTGTGGAAAGCTCAATGGAGGGGAGATATTTTCTTCAGTCATGGTTCGGAACACAGCAAGGGAGTTATGATTCTTTTCAAGGCGAATTTTGATTACGAAATCGAGGCTCTTCGAGAAGATGAGCAGGGGAGATTTGTTATTTTAAAGTGTCTTATTCAAAGCGAACCGTTTGTTTTGGTAAATATATATGCGCCTAATAAGATTAAAGACCAATGCGTTTTTTTTCCAAGAAATCCAAAAGAAGCTCGATGACTTAGAATTAGTAGAAAATTGCGAAGTAATTATTGGAGGCGACTTCAATGTCATTGTTGATGCCAATTTGGATGATTCCGGAGGCAAGCCACAAATGAAAGAATCTTGCAAAAAGATCGAGGATTTGTGTTCGTCGTTTGATTTGATTGATATATGGAGAGTCAGAAATCCAGATGTCAAATGTTTTACGTGGAGACAAAAGAACCCAGTCGTACAACGCCGTCTAGATTTCTGGCTAATTACCAGTGGTATTCAGGAAGAGGTAGAGAATGTAGATATTATTCCGGCAATAAGAACCGATCACTCCGCTATTTCAATGGGATCGAAGAAACAGGAAGGGGTCCATCTTTTTGGAAATTTAATTCCAGTCTTTTAGAAGATGAAGATTACATTGAATTAGTAACTGATAGATATAACATCTGGCTGGAAGAAGGAAAAGATATCCAAGATCCAAGGGTCCTTTGGGACTTTATTAAGTAAAAAATCCGCTATGAAACAATTTCCTATAGCAAACAGAAGGCTAAAAATCGAAGGGTGAAACTATCACTGTTGGAACAAAAATGAAAAAAATGCACAGCAAAATGCGATGAACAGCCTAACCCAGGACACATGAGTGAACTGGAAATCCTGCAAACTGAATATGATAGACAATATGAATATATAGCTCAAGGGGCAATTATCCGATCAGGAATAAATTGGTATGAACACGGAGAAAAAAGCGATAAATTTTTTTTGAATTTAGAAAATTATAAAAAGAAAAAAAGCAATTTTAGAAAATTAGTGGTCACAAACGATGAATGCACGACTGATCCGAAACAGATAATGACGGAGATCCAAAACTTTTATGGAAGTCTCTACGATACAGGTTTACGTGATTGTGATTGCATATCAACTGACCAATTCCTTCGGAATATTAATACTAAAATACTGACGGACGAGCAGCGGGAGCTTTTGGACAGCAATATTACAACTAATGAATATTTCGAAGCTTTGAAATCTTTTCAGAAAAACAAAGCACCGGGAAACGATGGTTTGACTGTGGAATTTTACCTTGGCTTTTGGAATCTCATATGGAGGTCCCTTGTCAATGCCTTAAATTTTGCTCATGAACAGGGACAACTATCCAATTCACAGAAACAGGCTATGACTACTTTTATAGAAAAGAAAAACAAAGACAAACGTTTTATAAAGAATTGGAGATCAATCTCTTTAATTAATGTCGATGTTAAAATTGCATCCAAAGTAATTGCAAGAAGGCTAGAACAAATTCTACCTTATTTGATCCACCCTAACCAGAATGGCTTTATTAAAGAGAGATCATGTGAAGGTGTAGTCTGATCGTCCGGTTGAGTGTAGTCCTGAGAAGGACTGTTGTCGGTGGCAGTGACTGACGTTTCGACAACCTGTGCGGAAGTCATCATCAGAGTCAAGTGAGTGATTGTTGTCAGTAGAATCACTCACTTGACTCTGATGATGACTTCCGCACAGGTTGTCGAAACGTCAGTCACTGCCACCGACAACAGTCCTTCTCAGGACTACACTCACCCGGACGATCAGACTACACCTTCACATGTTACCCCCGGGTTCAAACCATTTACTGCACAAAGAGAGATCAATTATGGACGGAGTTCGAACGGTTGAAGATGTACTTGAATTTGCCCAATTTACAGGTTGTTCTGGTATCCTTCTGGCTGTAGATTTCGAGAAAGCATTCGACTCTATAAATCATACCTTCCTCCTCAAAGTCTTGAAAAAAAATAATTTTGGAACATACTTTCTACAGTGGATTAAGACGTTTTATACTAATGTGTCCAGCTGTGTTCTAAACAATGGTTTTGCTACTGATCTGTTCCCAGTCAGATGCGGAGTTAGGCAAGGTGACGCCTTGTCACCTTTACTATTCATCCTTGCTCTTGAAATGCTCACTTGTCGAATTCGTGAAGACAATCAAATTAAAGGTATATTGGTTAAGGAGGAAGAAATCAAACTAACCCTTTTTGCAGATGACATGACTTGTTTCCTTAGAGATACTACGTCATATCACCGTTTAGTGTCGACTCTGGAGTCGTTTTCGAGATTCTCCAACCCCCAAGTTAATAAAGATAAGACTGAAATTTTTGCAATTGGCAGCCATCGTCTTGATCAAAACAGTTATGCTTATAAAGTACGAACTTCAATTAAAATTCTAGGAATTGTTTTTGACTATAACGTCTCATCCAGGATGAAAGCGAACTTTGAAGCAATTTTAAAGTCCATTAAAAACACAATAAATATGTGGAAATGGAGAGGGCTTACACTTCTGGGAAGGATACAGCTTGTTAAATCGTTTATTATCCCTAAAGTCTTGAGTAAAGCGGCGTTGATTGCAGTCACAGATGATTTAATCAAAGAGGTCAACAGTCTGATGTACCGTTTTATTTGGAAAGGCAACGATAAAATTAAACGCACCACTCTTATCAATGATATTGAGGATGGAGGGCTTAAGATGTTGGATATTTAGTCAATGATCCTCGCACAGAGGGTGATGGTATTAAAAAGATTTACAAATAAGGATAATAACAGCTCTTGGAAAATAACATTAAAGTACTTCCTTTCTCAGGTAGAGGGAGAACTTATTCTTAAGTATAATTTTGATACCAGACAGTTACCTATCTACCTTCCGACCTTTTATAAGGAGTGCCTGGACGCTTGGTCCAGGTTGAGGCGACCTTCGATTCTTTCGTACGAAGATGTAGTTCACCAGGTTATTTGGAACAATAAAAATATTACTGTCCAAAAGATCCCATTTTTTGAAAAACACTTGTTTTCTAAAGAAATTGTTACGATCGGTGATCTCATATCTGACACTGGAATCTTCGTAAAGGGTGTTAAGGTGTTACATGCAAATTTATCTCCGCTACAATATTTTAAATTAATGAGCGTCGTGGATGCCATTCCTCGTGACTGGAGACGTATTATTAGACAAAGCGCTCAACATTCCCCCTCTAATACAGATGACAATCTATTTGAATTTGGAAAATTCGGAGGAAATGTTAGCAAAAATCACATCCAAATCGTTTTATAACGCGTTTAAAAGCAAAAAGCAAATCCCTCTAACTGAACAAAAAAAGGTCAGGGAAAAATTTCCACAATTTCCGTTCGACTGGAAGAGGATATACTCCCTGCCTTTTACCGTCACAATTGAAACTAAAATTAGAGAATTCCAATATAAAGTATTAAATAACATAGTATTTACGAACGAAAGATTTTTTAGGTGGGGATTGGCAGATTCGCCCTCGTGCACTTTTTGTGAACAAGAGGTTGAATCCTTCGAACATATCTTTTTCTAGTGTAATGTTACCAAGGCTTTCTGGGAAGCTTTCTGTTCTTGGCTTGGTGAATGTCAAGTTAGTTTTCAAACCTATACAATAAGGGATATAATTTTTGGAGCTTTCAATGTGGAAGAGGACTTTACTATTCTAAATCACCTAATACTGACAGCTAAATTTTATATATACAAGTGTAAATTGAATTCTAAAAATCCTTGTATAGGAGTTTATAAGACCAAAATCGGGGAGATATACCAGGTAGAAATGAAGATAGCAACAAAGCGGAATAAATTAGCTAAACATTTTCAGAAATGGAATAAGCTTTTGCCACATATCGTTTTGTGGGATGGGTGTCGTCCAAACAGTGTAGAGTAGCATACGAAGTCAATTTTATTGTAAAGCACACAATTTCGCTATATACTATTATTAAGGTACTGTAAGTAATTTATGTAACATATTGAAAGGAGTGTAATATGTCGTTACGTAATGTAAATGTAGAGTATCTTGTAGATAGTGAAGTAATCGATAGTAAGTCATCTGCTGTAATCAAGTTTATTGTAAACTATACTTTGTTTGTGTTGTGTTCTCAGTAAACTATTGTAAGCAACGTACTGTAACTGAGTCCTGTAGTGTATTGTAAGTAGAGTAATGTTTTGTAAAATGCCAAAAAAATAAAGAAATTAAAAAAAAAAAAATAAAACAAATCATGAGCAAATTTCGATCTTATAGCCCAGGGCCCAGTTGTTCAAAGGCCGATTAGCTCTAACCCAGGGTTAAATTTTAATCCAGGTTTCTAAATTTCTCTAATCAAAAGCCATTTTGGGATAATTTTCCTAGTTTTTTTTTAGACATTTAATCGTCAAATTGTAGACAAATGGAATTAAGCTGAATTTTCTTTCAGAGCTTTCAGATCTGAAATCAAATTTCACACTAACCCTGGGTTATCTTAACACAGTTTTGAACAACCCGGCCCAGATTTTTAAATGCGCGAGAACGCGCGTGGAAATTGATAAACTCACGAAAGCTATTGCATGAAAACAAGTCCGGTGACCCCTTCTTTTTATTGTTCCAATATGATAATAACGTCGAAAGAAATCATCAGAAAAAAAACTAGAAAATTCTACGGAAGGAAATTTGCGATGTGTGAAAATTGCCTTTTTTCTACATTTTCTGAAATTCCGCTCCGTAGAATTTTTTAAAAATCTTTGTGCATTTTCCTTTTCAAGTGCCAAAAGCAATGACTGAAAAAAATCAGGGGGTCACCGGGTTAGTTTTCGAATTATATAGGCCACAAGCTAAAAAATGCGTCTGAGTAAGCCTATGAAAGCGTTGCCATGGAAACTGCTAGCGACGAAATGACACCTATTTTTGGATAACCAATTATCATATAATTCAACCCCGTAAAAGTGTTCAATTGGCCTTGGTCAGTCTTTCTGTTGTATTCTTTCAAAGTTACAGACCATCAAAAAGATGAAAACCAGTACGAGCCACCTTAAGGTCCCTATATTATCAATGCTTACAGCTGTAACCTCAATGAAGTTTCCCAAAATCAAGGACAACATCTTCCAGCGTCATTGGTTTACAAAGCGTTCTAGATGCATTGAATGTTGGCAAGTTTTGCTTTAGATATTTCTTTGAAAAACTTATCTGTCATGTAAAGAACACTTTCGGAATGGTGGCGTGAGAATTGGGGTGTTACGAAGACCCTCGAAAACGAAGACCTAAGACCTAAGACCCGGTCTTCATTTTCGTAGTACGAAAATAAAGCTTTGTTTCGAAAACAAAGACCCTGTAAACAGAAAATCGTAGAAATTACAAGTTAAACGCACATTAAACAGCAACAACCCTTAGACTAGTAATATAATACATAACACTTCACCGTTTTCTTCCCATTATTATTCCTTCCTTGTTATTCTGTCACGCAACGCAAACTATAAATCAAAGGCGGCTAGCGTGCGAATAGACCCTTCAAGGTTAACGCCGCCATTTTGCCGGGGGTGCAAAACTGCTGGGGCGAACGCAAAATGTACAGTGAATGTATGGGAAAAGTCGAGAAAATGATGCTAGATAATTTGAGGAAGGCTGACATCGTGCAATTTCTCTGAATTACAAACTAAAGATACCAGACCTACCAGTTTACCGATCAAATTTGAGAAATGAATTCTCGCGAAAAAAGCCGCGAATGAAGATTTTGATTTTCCATATATTTGTCTCTAAACCAAGCCGCCCTTTGCGGGAAAATTTAAAAGCATTTGTATGAAAAACTAAAAATAAGATTTCTCACTTCTCAGCGAGCCTGAACCCTTCACATTTAATCGGCAACATCTTTTGCTAGGTATCTTTACTTCGTAATTTATAGAAGTTGCAGAATGTCAACCTTCCTCAAATTAACGAGCATCGATCTCCTGACTTTTTCCATACATTCACTGTACATTTTGCGCTCGCCCTAGCAGTTTTGCACCTCCGCCAAAATGGCGGCGTTAACCTTGAAAGGGTCTATTCTGCCTGCTGTTCCAGAATGATATGTGTGGTAAGTTTACCCGAGGAAACCCTCGAGAATATCAACACCAAATTGGCTCGCATAGCGAAACAGAACAGATAAGACGGGCCAGTAGTACTGGCAGTATAATAATGGAAAAAATGCGTGAAGTGTAATGTATTATACTAGTAGTCTAAGCGTTGTTGCCGTTTAATGTGTGTTTAACTTGTAATTTCTACGGTTTTCTATTTACCGCAGGGTCTTCGTTTTCGTAGTACGAAAGCGAAGACCGGGTCTTAGGTCTTAGGTCTTCGTTTTCGAGGGTCTTCGTTTTCGTAACACCCGTGAGAATTGATATAATTACTTGGGCTTCCAGTAAAAAAGCCCAAGTCTTAAAATGCCCTACCGTCGTTGTCTGTGAATGATAATAAGTAAAAATGAAATACAGAAAGGATATCAGACATCGTCCAGCGAAGATTGTGTGTTACAATCAGACAATTTGAATGTAAATGCTATGCGTTACTACACCATGATCGGGAACCCAGCAAGATACTTTCCCACAGAAAGGCAGGACACTAAAGGTCTTAAATAATTTTTAAGCAAATTCTTTTGTCGTCAAAACTTCATCAAATTTAGGCTGGAAGGAGCCAAATATGAAAAGAAGAAAAATAGGCGGTGTAAAGTTAGTTCGAAAATTAGGAAACTCTAGCTTCTACTAAGATTGTATCAAACACCCTTGACTTACTTTAAAAAGATATACCGCTAGAAGCTCAAGTGGAGGCCGCAATATGGCCACTCAGTTCCTCATTCAGTCTGCGCAGCGACCTAAATATCACGTCAAGTTCGTTACGTTGACTTGTCTGCTATATTATAATAGACAACAATGCGACAACGTTACCTGGCATCGTAGGTTGCAACAACTTTAGCGGTAAGGAATGAGTCTGGGTACAGGCGAGGAACGAAACGAAGCCTTTGGCTCAACTTGACTCGAGAAAATTTTGCAACATGGCGGAAGTACTGAAACTCGGAAATTCTAATCTGAGTGGATACCAAGTATGTATTGAATATCACGTTAAGACGTCAGTTTCCAGGGCCTCTCTCCCTCTCTACTACACGCTCCTCATCCTATCCATTAATTTACCACGAAAACCCGGAAAATAATTTATTGCTATCCTAACAAGAGTAAGCCTACAAATATTGTGTATTAAACAACCTCATTCCCAGGGCTTTTCCCTTTTTTGAACATTTTGGCGCCTGCCAAAATATTCAAAAAGGGAAGAGCCCTGGGAACGAGGTTGTGTATTAAATACATAACCCTTGAAAACTCGTCAACCTTTCTATGAGGGGTAATCCCCACCATAACTGTCTTTTCATTTTATGGCACTGTTTTCCTGTTTATTGTAGCACGTTTCATTTCACTGTAGACGTCTCTTTTCCGTTAAAGGCATATTCCTCACTTTTGCACAAGTACGTTTTGTACAATTAGATTAACTACACCTTTAAGCGCTAACAAATGGAGTTGTTACCAATTTAAAATTGCCACTCTCGTAGAATAGGGAGGCTTAATTTTTGCAGAATTCGGCTTCGTGAATTTGTCACAATTGAATCTCTTGAATTTCGCGAAATTCAACTCTCTGGGCTGCGTTGTCAGCGGTTTTACTTCAAGTACAAGAAGGGGGCGGTCACTCAGCATAGAACATCGCCTCCGCGTGCGAAGTCGGGGATTAGGGAGCTTAAGCAACCACGACGAAAGGGACGACGACGACGTCAAGTAATCGCGGAGGGTCTGGAACGAGGACGTCGTTTTTAGCGGGAAAATGAAACTTAAGCAGTGAAGTTGCTCAAGGACGACGACGTCTGAAATTTTTGTTTATTCTCGCTTCGTCAGTTTAAGAAATGACATCGTTCAGAGACCTCCAAAACCTTCTTCTCGGTTAGGGATCAAAATTTTCACCTTTATCGAAAGTTCGAGAGTACGTTATTCAATTCTTGAACATCAAAAGTCCAAGGAATTATTAAGCTTTAGCTTTATTTACAATAATTTACGCATGATAAAAGTTTAAAATATAAATTTTACGGAAGTTATTCGAGATTAAAATTCAGTTCTAAGTGTTGCTGGTATAAACAAACCTATTTTGCCCAAGGCTTGCCTGATTTTCAACGTGCGTTAGCCTGATATGTTCTACCTTTGATGCTCCTTCCTTTGGCGAGCAAACGACTCAAGTCTGTCAATTTTAATCAATGCTAATTTTTATCGCTGTAAATCTAGATCTTTATCAAACATTTCGAAAATATATTCGCAAAACCTGAGAGGTATTCACGCACGCTCATGTTGACACACCGATCTGAAGAATTCTTTGCTGTTTAAAGCGTCTCGACGGAAGAACAGCAACACGCAAAATGTTTTAGTAGCAATAAACCGACAGTTCCATACACACAGCTTTTGACCGAAAGCGGTGGTGTATTGCACTGCCATTTAAACCTTTTCATTCAATAAAAATGATAAACAGCATTCTTTCATAAAATATACTCAAATAAATTTAAACCTAACGTGGTCGCTTTCACCGCTTGACTTGACATCTGTTGTTCGGAGGAAGGAAAATGAGTTAGTGGGTTTTCGAATTTTATTTGTTTAGAAAACTGAACAGGGAGGTTTAAATCAACCGAAGAAGCGAATACAAACTCCAACCGGCCATAGACTGTCAAAAAAACGACAATAAAGCCGCACCTTTTGATGAGAAAAACTGCTTTGAAGTTCGGAAGTTCACGACGACTTGAAACTGGTCCATCTCAAGTCGTCGACGATAAGACGACGACGGAATTCTTGGTTCGCGCTTGCGCAGTGACGTTCTCGCTACTTCCGGTCGTCGTCCTCCGTTCGTCGTCGTGGTTGCTTAAGCTCCCTAATGTCTCCGTGTTCACCTCAATGATGTAGTAAGATTTTTAGAGAGTGGTAGCCACGACTGCGATACCTTAGATTATGCAATTTTCCGATGAGATTGGGTCTTAAATGTGCTTGCGAGATACCTCCACGCGTAATCGACCTCGTTTGCGAAGCGAGAGAAGCGGTTATCAACGCTGACCATAGTATGTTTAGTTGTTCGGTAGCCAGAAAACAGTGACCTGAAATTTTCAAGCACCCGGTTTTGGTCAGGACTCGAACTGGATACAGAGTTCGTCACCACTGTTTCAGTCCCTGTAACAACTCTTCCTGCAGTTGAAACAGCCTTGTCGTCAGACTCTCGAACTCCACCGAGCAAACTAGCTGCTTCTCTCAGAAGACTAACAACCTTGTCAGCGTTACCGTTCAAAGACATCTCGCAAAACCAAAACTAAAAAAACGTCCAGCCGTACAGTTATTAACCTTCCAGTTCGCGCGCCAAGCTGAGTGACCACCCCCTTCTTGTATTTGAAGTAAAACCGCTGACAACGCAGCCCAGGGAGTTTAATTTCGCGAAATTCAAGAAGTTAAATTGTGACAAATTCACGAAGCCAAATTCTGCAAAAATTAAGCCTCCCTATTCCACTATTCCACGAGAGTGGCAATTCTAATTTGGTCACAACTGTATTTGTTAGCGCTTTAGGGTGTAGCTAGTGTAATTGTACAAAATGTACTTGTGCAAAACTGCGGAATATGCCTTTCACGGAAAAGAGACGTCTACAGTGAAAATTTCATTATGAAACGTGCTACAATAAACAGGAAAACAGTGCCATAAAATGAAAAGACAGTTACGGCGGGCATTACCCCTCATATCTTTCTACACTTCATTTTGGCGCTCAATTTCATCGCACAGAATGCCTGAACGTCATTAATAATTCATGATCACTGAAGCAGGAAAATTTGAATGCGATCGCGAAAAGCTCAGCTGGGGGAATATTGCCTGTGGAAAAAAGGGGAAAAGAGGGCACAAAATCTCGACCACTGAAAAACTAAGTGGTGTACGCTTCGCTGCAAACATATATGATTAATATATAGATAATCTAATTTTTTTTTTCGCTTCTATAAGATTAACAAATCGACAGTGGTTTAGCGTGGTCTGTACGCCTTTCAACAATGATGTTCGTCATCAAAGTGGTCAAAATGATGAGGACTCACGAGGCGCAGCGCAGATCGAACGAAGCAAAGGGCCAGTTATTTACACAAAGTCTAAGCCAAACTGTGGTTTTACACAAGTAGTGGGCCATATGGATTCTCTATAAAAGGGTTGATTTAGTTAAATAAAATTAATGTCCTTCCACTAACAGCTTTCGGCCCCCTCGACACGGTTAACAAAAATGAATGTTCAGTTTGAAGGTTCGGTTAAATTGAAGATGGCTTGGAACGCAGTTTTGTTAAACAACGGCTAGACTTAGTTGAAATAACCGGCCCAAAGAGGCCAAAAACAAAAAAACCAAAAAAAGCAAACAGACAAATGAAAATTAGCAGATCCGCACTTTAATATATATATATATATAAAAAACCTGTGATCTATATATCAACAAACATTAAGAAATTGTAACCATTTAACTTACAGGAATAATCAGTATGACAAATCGCCCAACCCCTTAATACCTTTTCTAGCTGACAGGTAATGAGAACTGACGAAAATATCAAGAAGAGGATATGGTATTAATAAAACACCCATTTCACAGGCATAACCAAGAGAGAAATATGAGGGTTGAATTCATCTTGTGACAATTAACACTCGTATTAACAAGTGTTCTAGAACTACATTGAAAAGCTCCACACTGATTACCCCTGAGGGACTTAACGCCAATTCTAGTAAATCGTTATCAGTTTCAATAAAATAATAAATAAAATAAAGTCTAATTTCAGAAGATGATAATAAATTATTATTGGTTATGGCAACAATTGGAAAGAACAAACTAACTTATAGACTCATAAATTAAAATATGACATACTGGGGTTAGTCATTTGCTTGCACTACATTAATTTCCATTTTTTTGAGCAACCTCTGCTGTCAATAATTTCAAAAAATGTTACCGTAATTCACTGATGCTCATTCACTCTCCTGCCAATTGAAAGAATACACTTCTTACCAAACTTAATAAAATGTCCCAGTTTTGATAAACTTTCTCTCCTAACAAGACAACAATTTATGTCTTGTAGGATATTTTCCATTCTCTCTACAATAAAAAGCAACCTGCTAAACTCCAAAGCAAGTTTCTTGCTGCAACCTGCACCATTTGAAAATGACAACCTAATTGCCAGCCCCTCTAGAGCTAAATGTGCTTGGAATTTAAAATTGAAAACTTTTTTCAAAAGATGGAAAGCATTATTCTCACAGAGCATCTTTAGTCGCTGCTCTGTACGGCTTCTCTTTTTAAGTTCTGGCCTCAAGGGAAAACATTTTGTATAAATGTTAAGATCATGCTCTATCTTGTCAAGTTTTCTGTGGATTTGACATATCAAACTTGAAGCCCTGGCAACCCGGCTTGTAACTGCAATATGCTGATAAGACACAATGTTTATGCATTTTGTGATCAGCTGGATTTTAGTTAGTTGAATGAGTCTACACTGTGAGTGATTAATATTAGATGCTGACCAGTCTCCCAAACAAGACCAGCAGAATTCTTTGCGACATAAGATGCATGTCATGTGATTACAACCGAGACCCTTTTCGACAGGGTAATAGCAGGAAGGACAGCGCTTCACTTGTACACTGGTAATCAACTCCTTTTCCTTCCTTGTTGCAAATCGAGCATAAGATGCATTTTTCTGCCTGAACTCCTGAGCTTCCTCACAGGTAGCTGGCCAATGAGCATCTTCCTGGCACTTGAAACACCACATGGTACCACAGACACATACCACTGGCAAAGGCTGGACACCACCACTATCTTCTGCATAATGAATCTTGGAGGAGTCCTGAAGTGTTGTTCCCTTCACAACCAACTTGCACTGGTCAGCTGGGCACCATTTCCACTTGGGGCTTATCTCCAGCATGGCATTCACCCTCTTTACCAGGTGCCGTTCAAACAGAGATGGTGCAAGGGACATTAAGGTAACATCATCAACTTCTATGCTACACTCATGTGCAGGGCAACTCAGTTTCATCTGGCCTAGATCAATCTGGGTCTTCAAATGGGCTCTCCAGCAACTGTTACAGAACTTATGGCCACAGGCATTCAAGAAGAGAAATGGAATGGTGCCATCATGCTCTGAAACACAACATTTTCTTGATGCTCAAGACCTGATCATATCTTCTAGCTGGATAAGTTGAAGCAATGAGTGCAAACATTAATGCTGAGCTCTATTTAGGCAACAGAACATACATGTACATGTATAAATCATGAGCCAAAGGCAACTGAAGGGATTTATACGCTTTCGAAGTGTTCTCCCAACATCCCAGGTGGCCTTGTGACAGCAATAGAGCATGGAAAATGTGCTCTATTGCTCTTACAACATGACAACATGACTAGTCATATGCACACTCTACAACCTGATAGAGCAACAATGAATTGATCAATCAAGTGATGTATACTATGTTCGAACTTGTTTTCTTAAGACTGAGAAATGTCTTAAAAAGTTTGAAGCTCTCTCTCTTTAAAACCCTGACGTGAAGAAAATGTTACCTAGGTGGCATTTCTAAAAAGTATTCAAAGCATTCCAACCTCTTAAATGAAATATTTCTAAATTTTTGGTCATCCTGTTTAAAATTCTTTTTTCATTTCCCTCCTTTAAAACATTAAGGCAATTAGAGACACTATGCATGCAGAAATATATAAGCAAAGCAAAGTGAACAAAACAATATTGATAACAAAAATCAAATAATAAACAATATAGACCATAATTATCAGGTTCTGAAATTTATGATAATTTATTTGAAAACAATTATTTAAAAAAATTTTTGTCATCACCACTGAAAATTAAATAACATACACTGGTCCCTCCAATACAAGGAATATTTGCCAGTAAAGTATAATTGAAAGCTTACCTCTATCTTTCACCTCTTGGAAACAGATCCCACAAAATTCCATCATCACAAAATTGCTATCCAAAGGAATAGCTGCAGTAGACATTTCTGGGTGGCCTGTGACCTCTGAGAGGCATTTCTTAACTTGATATTTGGCTGTATGAGAAGAGAAAGCCTTTGATGTCCATCCACACAGATCTTGGAAAACATCCAGTGACAGCCTTGGTTTCCTTGGCTCTTTGCAGTGCACCTTTACAGTTTTGTTCTTTGCCAGCTCTAAATGAAAACTAATAGCCAGGTCTGTGATTTCTTGTATGGTCCAAATTTTCTGATCAGATTGCATCATACTGATCTGGGAAATTAAATCACTGACAGTTTTATTATAATCATCCATGCCATCTCTGTAAACAGCCATGTTCAGAACAGCTTTTATTTCACCTGAGTGGCACCTCCCATGGTCCCCAAGTACCCTGAAGGCAACAAAGACTTCATCGCCAGTGGACAAGGGTATGAGCGATGTTAAATTGAGAGAAAAAGTTCTAGGGTAACTAGAACCCTCCTTATACATGTGATGCCATTGTTGTGCAAGGGTCTCTGGAATAATTTCATGCTTTCTCATCATAAGAACAATGCCATCATCAATGTCTGGATTTGGACATTCAACTGGATCAGAACAAGTTTTGAGTTGCAGCACAGACTCATTGGCTACTTTGCTACCTGCCACTGAAGAGAGAGCTGGGTTTCTTGCTCTACGACGCCTTTTCTTGCCCACTTCAGGATTTCGAATGTTCTTGTTTGACTGTATTTGTTCTTCTCTGGAATCTAAAAGGGATGATCCTGCCTTGATTTCCTCCAAGTACTCTAAATGCCTTTGGTGCATTTCTGTACCATCATTGACAAGGAAATGCCTCTTTGTCTGCTCAGGTTCAATTTGTTTGTCTCTCCAGTTTTTGTTCAGAGAAGACATTTCCTTGCCATAATGTGTTTGTGGAACTGATGAAGAGTTCCTCATGAGAATGTCCAGACCAAGGCTTGAAGATCTGTCCAATTGCTCTCCAAAATCCTCCTCAAATTCACTATCAAAGTCGGTTTCAACCACTTCGTCATCATAATCTTCAAGTAAGCAATCACTGGTGGAAGAATAGTTATAATTATTTTTCTTCCTTTTTCCATGATGACGAAAAGGTTTCTTGGGACGTATCGACCACGATCCCGAGGGATTCGGGTACGTCACCTCAAACCGAGACTTGATCTTTTCGTCGTCTCGAAGTAAATCTTTAGTGTGTGCTAACTTTCGTCTAGGTTTGCGCAACGTGCCATTTTTGGAATTGAACACAGAGATGCAGTCTGCTCGAGTAGGTTTCCTGTGGCTTGCGTTTGCATAGCGCTCGACCAACACAAGTTCTTCATCGTTTCCAGAACTAACACAGCCAGTCTTGATTACTTCCGGCAGAAGCCAACGATTCTGTTTTCCCAGTGAGTAGGTGATCACTTCTTCTACACTTTGGTCTTCGTCCTGGAGCGAACTGACACCTGAAGAGTGTATCAGAAGTCCTTCTACTCTTCCACCTTTGATCTGGGAAAACTGAGAGCGAAAAGTTCTACCTTTACGGCCTAATTTTCCACTTTTCCCCTCCATGGCTCAATGCCCTTCTTTCTCAACCGTTGTCTATAAATTTATTATCTTCTATAGTTAAGGGGAACAGCTCAAACCTGATAAATAAGTGACAAATTTCTCTTTTATATACGATAAATGGAGCCATTGCGGAGGAAGTCTCTTTGATGGTGTAATTCGGTCTTGTGCATATAACCTCATCTGTGATTGGCTAATAAATGTATTGTCCAATAAGTTTATGCGTACTAATATTAATCCCAGTACAATATCCTATTTTTAGTAACATTCTTCCAAAAACAACGTTGCGTGACATTTGATGGTAATACTCTTAGCTAATTTTGAAACTACTGGAAGAAAATGAAAGATAGTTTAACATACAAATATGTAAACATGAAAAAATAAATGAATGCATACAAAAATACATGCATGAGTCAATCAAGGAGAAAATGAATAAATAGAAATAAAAAAAAAATAAAGGAAGTTAGCAATTTGTTTAAATTTTCAAAGCACAGTTGAACAGATGAACTCAAGTTCGACTCCGAGTTTTTCTTTTTCAGAAAATAAAAATATGAATTCAGAGAGTGGTTCGACTCTAGCTGAAGCCTCGACTGAATAAAAAAAATGAAGGCATTGCACATGCTATTTGGATGTTTTATTCGTAATCTCCGTCAGCTTTCCCGAACCGTGTAGGTGTAGCTGGTAAACCAGTCGACCAAAGGAAAACAGGAATGTGCTTAAACAATTTAAAGAGTCTTCTAGAGACTAGGCAAATTATTTTGGTTTTGGTGTTGTACAAAAAGTTTGGAGCTAAAAATAAATCATTACTTAATAGTACAAGTCTTTTGATTGGATAATAAACTAGCAGCCAATTGGAAACTCGCTTTCATCAAATTTTCTATTTTGAGATGAATTGCACCACAGTTGCATTTACTTGTGTGAAATTTACTGGATTTTTGGAACTATAAAATGGGCTCGATTTACTCTGCCAAACATTCATCATTTAGAGACAACGGTTGAATGTTACAAGAAAAAAGGAGAAATGGTTTGGAAATTTGGTAAACTCGGTGTCAACAACGGACGAACTGTACGTTCGCGAACTCAAGCCAAAAGATCTGAGGGTCTTCTTACTCACACTACAGCTTTCCCTGAAGGAAGCCAAGACGAAACAGAGGTCATCACCTACTCGCTAGGCAAGCAAAATCGCTGGCTTCTTCCAGAAGTTATCAAGACGGCTAACGCATCCGAATTCGAGAAGGACGAGGTTGTTTTAGTGGAAAGATTCACTAATGACAGAAAGGATCGTCCCAACTGTTTGTCAGTATACAGCTCAAAGGACAGCAAAACTCGAAAATCCAAGCGCAGATTGGCTCGAACAAAAGATCTGCTCGTTGACGTTGAAGACGCGAGAACACGTTTTGAGGTGAGTTACCCCTGTCCCTCTAGACCATGGCAGAACAAGAAACAGAGAAAGAGGCCCACGGCGCGGTTTGGAACTCGGAAGAAGAGTTCTCGTTTCGATTTGAACATTGAGGAAGACTTTGAGGAGGTCCATGAAGAAGATCGATCTCTCCATTATATCGAGGAGGATCTCAGTGAACGCTGTGACTCAAACAACTTTGGTAGATCTATCACAATTTATTTTGACTCACTTTTGAGAACATCCCTTGGAAAGAAAACAAATCCCATTGGAAAGATTAGGACTTCACAGCAAATGAAAAATGCCATCGGAAACACAAGGCTTTCCTCACCTAAAAAGGAGTGCATTTATGTGGACAGTGGAGATGATATGTACAGTGCACATCAAGAACTTCTGACTCAAATAGAAGAGGCATCTGCATATAATAATGGCAATTCTAATCCTTACCCCTACGATGCCTTTGTGTATGACTGGGGTTATGATGTCAATATGGATGAGTGGGGTCAAGATCCTCCTATGGATGAGTGGGGTCAAGATCCTCCTATAGATGACAGTGGTCCTGTTGCTGGTGAGGATGATGGGGGTCATATTGCCAGTATTGACGAGTGGGGTCCTGTTGCTGATATGAATGACAGGGATCCAGTTGCTAATATTGATGACAGGGTTCCTGTTGCTGATATGGATGACTTGGGATATAATAGCGATGGCTGGGATCATGATGCTGACATGGATGACCAGGGCTGGAACGATGGTTGGCAGGCACCAGTAAGAGGTGGCATGCACAGAGGAAGAGGGAGAGGCAGAGGGCGAGGAAGAGGCAGATGGAGAGGAGGGAGAGGTGGAAGACGACAACGTTTTCGACAATTCACCCAAGTTGATCCCAACTTGTCCTCAGAATTGAACAATTCATCTTCAGTTACGAACAGAGATGGTAATCAACACCAACTACCTTCAGCAACAGATGCCATCCATAAGTATGTCACTCTTCTCCTTTTCCCACAAGAAATTAATCCTGTTCTTCTGGAGGAAATATGGGGTGAAAAGTATTTTGAAGCAGAAAGTGTCCCAAGGACATTTGCACTCAAGGTTACACCCCTAACATCTCAGGACATCAATGGAGAAGTGTTTGTTCTTTTCCAGCATGGTAACAGGCTGCCAAACTGGTTTGCATCTGTCATTTGCAGTGAAGAAAGCGTACATGAATCAGTGCTAACAGAGTTCATTTCTGAAATCAAGGCAATGAGTATCAAAAAGGATGTCTGTGGCCTTACTCTAGAGGATGTTGTGTACACTGCTAGAAACTGCTTCTGCTCAAACATCAACAATAAAGTGGACACAGGAGAACCCAGGCTACCCAAACTGTCTTTTGATGTCTTTGCAAATCTGCTTGGTTGGAAGTCGAAGGCTCTTACTTTGCAGAAAGCACGTCAGGAGATACGAATGTCCTTGGAGAAAAAAGAATTCCAACTAGAAAACCCTAAACCAGTGTTAAGTACTGAAATGGAGTGCGGGATATGTTTTATGGAACTCATCAGCTGCAGTGGTAAGCAACTCATAGAGTAATTATTGATAACAACTGAAATAATGATTTATTTATTAGTTTTGTGAAGCTCAGCCATGGAGCATTTAGAGAAATGCAACGAGGTCAGAGTTGTAATTTCTGCTTGGTATTCTTTCAGTCTTAATTCTTTTAGGGCAAATGAAAAGAAATTTTTCTTCGACCTTAAGTATAGTTTTTTCATTTGTGCATTTTCCATCAAATGAATAAGAAACATGTATCCTTCCTGAAAAAAGTTCTTTCTTAAATTCATTTCCAATCAGCGTGATTATCTATCAAGTTAAGTTCAAACATTAAAAATTTTTTTAAAGACTATCCACAAAGATTTTGATTAATTAATCTTGAAAGGTTAATCCAGTACCAGATAAAGTCAAAGTATCCACAAAACACTCATTAGTATTGCCTGGGCTGCAATTTTACTCAATTATGAAAATTGGAAATAACCTAGCACCAGCACTATTTGCCTAATATGGAAATGAAATATAATAAGTAAGCTCCTACATGTAGAGTTAACCCTTTTGACTCCTATGAGTGACCAAGACAGAATTTCTCCTTACAATATCAATACAATATCAGGCAGACAATTAGTGAGAATCAAGAAAAATATAAACTAGCGGATCAGTAGTTGATCCAATGCTTAATTCTTCAAACTAATGTAGTTATAAGAATTGTATGACACACTAAGGAGAATTACCATTCAGATCTTGGCAGTGAAAGGGTTAAGTTACTAAAGCACTGAAAAGTAGAGTGATTGTTACAAATGATTACAAGACTGAATATTCTTCCTCTTTTTCCCTCAGATAATAATGTCCCTACCACAACTTTGACCACCTGTGGGCACACATTCTGTAACAGTTGCTGGAGGGCTCACTTGAAGACCCAGATTGATCTTGGCCAAGCAAAACTGAGGTGCCCAGGGCATGGGTGTAGCACGACAGTTGATGATGTCACCTTAATGTCTCTTACACCATCACTGTATGGACGGCATATGGCAAAAAGGGTGGACACCTTACTGGAAATAAGCCCCGAGTGGAAATGGTGTCCTGCAGACCAGTGTAAGTTGGTTGTCAAGGCAACAATACTAAGGGACTCCAGGGTCTGTGGTACTGAGGATGGTGGTAGTGTCCAGCCTATGCCAGTGGCATGCGTCTGTGGTACCACATGGTGTTTCAAGTGCCAGGAGGATGCTCATTGGCCAGCTACCTGCGAGGAGGCACAGGTGTTCAGAAAGAGGCATGAAAGGTATGCCAAGATGGTTAAAAACAACCAAGAAGAGAGGCTAATTACAAGTGTAGAAGTTAAGAACTGCCCATTTTGCAATTACCCAATACAGAAAGGTCCTGGATGTAATCACATGCACTGTGGTCTCTGTGATAAAGAATTCTGTTGGTATTGCCTGCAAGACTGGTCCTCCCATGGTGAAGATTGTGAGAAGGGCGTGGCACTGCGTGAAGTGGAGATACCAGTGAATACAAAACACTTGAGATCATACGAACACCATGCCGTGATGTGTCGCTTGGCCAGGTCACCAGACCAGATGCAACAAACTAGCAAAAAACTGGATAACCTGGAAAAAGGCCAACAGTTTTTTGGCGCATGCTCACATAGATTTGGCTCTCACAGACCTCGGCCTAGCTGTACAATAAGGCGTGTGAGCTATTTATGTGAGAGTGATACATCACAAGATTTGCAACAAGTGTTTGGTTTTAAATTCCAGGCCCTTCTTGCCCTTGAAGGATTGGCGATGGTGTTAAGCTTCACGAGAGACTCTCCACGTAAGATATTAGTGCTGGAATTTGAAAGACTGCTATTCATTGTAGAGAGATTGAATGACTTACTCCAAGACTTTGAGAAAGGTCTCAAACCTGAGACTCTGGAGAGAATGAAACATTTAATAGTGTGTGGCAAGAAATGTTTGTCTGTTGTATATAGAAACACAAAAAGTTTGTGATTTCTTACATTCTGGTTTCTTTCTTGGGTAGTCATTTTGGGTTCAACTTAAGGTAGGTTTTTTTGCTGATTTACAAAGTTGTGAACTTCCAAAAAATAATAATATATACAGTATGTTGGCTTATACATACCTGAAGAACTTTTCATCTTTAATGTTAATTCTGTCAAATTGCTACTTAATTCAAATTGCATGTTAGAAATGTTTATAAAAATTATTTTGATTGAGATACTAAATAAAATTATATTATTATGAATGAAAATGAATGAGCAAACTCCTTTGTGTGATTTATTGAAGAATGAATCAACATGGAGGCACTTTTGAAACCTAACACTCAAAGTCTTTTCAGAGATAATTTGCCAGCTCGCAGGCAATGGTAGGGTGTGGTCGGGCCCTCACTATAAGTGCCTTTTTTCCCCCAAGGGAACAAATGAAGCTTTGAGCAACGTGAGTTGGCAAGAGGTTTGCAAGGGGTTTTGGTTCCAGACCTCCAGCAAACCTCTTCCTGATTCGAAATCAAATTGTCTGGTAGGCAGAGAAATGCACGTCCTGAATCGCTAATAATGAGGAGGTGCTTACAGGCTAAGTTGTGGGGTATTACCGGCTGGATCTGCACTGTTTCCTAACATGTTTTTATTCTTCATATTTAACAATTATTCGCCGAAGGCGAGGTGAATATGGTCGAATAATCCCCGAGACGAATTGTTTTAGTATAATTTCCGAGCTGAACGGCAGAGAAATTTCTGAAATCATAACATTTTAGTAACATTTATTAACATTTTATTTTAACATTTTATCTAAACCGCGTGGAGCGGTTTATTTAGCATCATATAAGGAACCGCTCGACCAATCAGATTGCTGGAAACTCTTTGCTCAGCTCTGAAATTATACTAATACTAGTTTATCAGACCATTGAAATAAGTTTCAAATGTGAAAATGTGAATTGAAAATCTCCAGTTTCCCTCCCTCTCAGCTGTATACGTCTGATATTAGTGAAGTGTTAGGATTTTGCCCAGCAATACTGGCATTTGATTTCCAAATTTCACCGGAATATGCATGTTTCTCAACATTGCGTACTTAATTCAAAATGAGAATTATTCGCAAGTCTTGAAAACATTCTTTCTTTATTTTCATCTAAAATACACTGATTGTTACTATATCTAACCGTAATTTCCTCGTAAGATAAATAAGAAGTCGAGGGCGGGGCCGGGACCAGGGAAAGAAAATCAAGGTCATCAATCATGACAAGATGGAGACCGCACGCACTGTATATACCTCCTGTTGTCCCTCATAAATCCTTAGAAAAGTTTTGTAAGGATTCACGATTTATTTAGTCCGCGTGGTTTCCGGTACTTTAACTCGTACTTTTGTTGTGGTTTCATTGGAAATTCCCTCAGTTACACGTCCAAAGGAAAAGGGAAGCTTCAATTAGCAACTTAACCATAGGTCCATTAATTAAATAGATGCTTCGTAAGCAGGCAGTTTACTACTCTCTCTCTCTCCCCCTCCCCTCGTCCTTTCTTCTAACCCCCATCTCCATCTTCTGTGATCATCTGCGAAAGGTCATTCGCGGCCCAGTCGCGAGTAACATCCCGCCAGAATCGCAGGCGTTCTGAAACTCGATAATTTTCTCGAGCTTTAACAAAGTTCATTCTCCCAAACAGTCCATTATTTGACCCTTTCTTCAAATCTCATGATGAACGTACTTCGCACTTTGGCCATCACGAGTTTGATGATTTAGAACGCAAGAATTGCTGTAGACCAGATCCACCGGAAGGGAGCGGAAGTTGACCTAAGAATTCTATTGTTCGTGGGCTCATGATCAGTCTCACAGTGCCATTTGAACCGATGAGAACCTCAGACGGTCTCATCGTTTGTTGGGGAGCTCGCTGATAAGGAATCTCTCTTTCTTTGATGCGATGTTTTCGTTTTTATGGTTTCTGTACCTGTCGTTGACTAGTGTGTTTGTTGCATTCATCACTTATGTTATCTTCTTTCGCAAGGTAAGCAAGTTTAGAAATGATTTTTAGAGAAATTTTTAGACCATCAAAGATGAAGATCAGCTGAGCGCTGATAATGATATGATAATAATACTTGTTCATGTGGTGTTTGCTTAAACTGATCTTTTTTCGTATACTTTTCAGGGAACCATCAATGATAAAACGTCCGCGCAGGAAAAAATAAAGTTTATCAAAAAGGTAACTGTTTGTTTTTGGTGAGAGATTTGTTTACTGCTCCAGTTCTATTTTTTTGTAATCTCAGTTCTTACATACTAGCTAGCCAGTTTGTAGTTTATAGTACGCAGATCACTCGTCGATCAGCCATGTAAAACCCCTCAGATTTTATTCAATGGTTAAAAGAAATGTTTAAATACAAATCACAGGTGCTTATTTCATGCTCAACAAATTTCAGAATCCAAAAGTATGTAAATTCACTGCGTGAGCTCGATGATTCAGTACTTAATGTTGTAAATTAGTTACAGTCATTAATTATTAAGCCTCATTTTCTACTCTAAAGGACAATATTTACGTCAATCGATCAATCAAAAAATGTATATTATTCGAAGTTTCACAAAACAAGCATCTGGAACAAAGAACAGTGGTGTAAAATTTCAGCAATTGAATACTAAATGTCTGAAGTGTGATGGCACAGACTTCAGCTGTGTCACTGTGTCACATTAATTCATTAATGATTACATAATGTGACTCATAATATTTATGGCATTGGAAAACATTTGTGTGAAATGGTGACATAATACTCATTGTTAAGTAACTTAAACTAAGAATTTCAGTAGTATTAGTGTTAGTAGTTATGTTTTAACTATGATATTTTACTGCTTGGAATGTTTTTTCTTTTTTTGCATCACTAAGTGGAGCTGTCAATTTTGTTGTATTCTGAATTATTTACACTGATTTTTTTCATTTTAAGAATGAGGCATGGAAACTCTTAATATGGATTTACAACATAAATTTTTGCTCAATGTTAATATATTTATATTTATTTAGCTATATTTTGGAGGCTATTGTTATTTGTAATTATTGTTGATGATACTATTTTCAGATAATATTTCAATTGGAGAGCTTAGATTTTGCTTTCAGTTTTACAAGCCTCACATTTTAAGAAAAATTGACAATTTTTTTCCCACACTAAAGTATAGAATACTTGGATATAGTAACTCAGCAAGGTTTAGCATGTGGTATATTTTGAAGAATATGTGATCATACTCAAGAGAAACATCAGAGAAACATCAGTCATTAATTTATGACTTTAAAATAACATTTTTCTGATAACAAATTGGCAATTGTTAACAAGTCATCGTTCATCATTAATTTCTCAATGATGTTGATCTTTTTTTTATTATTTTCCTAGCATGTTCCTCCCAGAGCCTCAAAAGGCTGGCAGCTGAAGTCTGTTGACAGTGGTTTGAGAATCTGGCAAAAGGACTTGGGAGGAAGTACACCTTCCTGGCTGTCAAGAATAATTTATGCATGTTCTGGAATCATTCCTGCTTCCAAGCAGGTAGCTAATAAAAATATTTTAAATAATTTATTAATTTTTATATGGTGAACATATGGCTGTATGATAATTTTTACAATTGTTGATAGTGTTATTTTAAGAATTATGCTTCAGTCACACTTTCCAGGCGTGATTACGTCTAAAAGTCTACACACTTTTTCTAAGTGTGAAAAAGTGTGATTTAAAGTCAGTCACACTTAACTCACACTTTCCAAGTAATATCACACAAGTCATGTGATCAAACTTTAATTTTTACACAGTAATTATGAAATCATTAATTAAGAATTATACTGCAGATGCTGGGGTGTAACTTAAAGTGCTAATAAGGATAAGGTGAAGAGAGATGAAGTTTGTTTTGCATGTTTGTTTTGAGAAACTGATCCATAGTTTTACTTTTTCTGGGCACTGGATGTTTGGTGCAAATCAGAAATCAGAGAATTCTTTAGTTACAAAGCAGTTCTTTGTTAATATTTAGAAATGCAGAGTATAACCCTAACTTGTTAATTTAGATTGTTGTCCTACTACTATTAACACTTTTTAATTATAACCCTGTGGGGAAATGTGACATTTTTTTAGAGAGGGTAGATAAAGGTTTACAAGTGACACGTGAATAAGCGTAAAATTAATATATGACACATGAATTTTACAGAAAGGCAAGGTAAGGTCAGATTTGAAATTTTCCCTTTTACAATTTGTTATGTGAATGCTACCCTCTCTTTAGGGAGAATTAAACATTTAATCTGAACGACTGGTAGACCTCAGATAGACCAGGAGAGTTTGGATACCTGGGAGATGAGTCGTTATTATCGACTGAGACTGATATATTACTAGCATTATTAAATATATCTTATTAACCAAGCACGAGGGCCGTACTGGGAGAATATCAGCCTGAGGTCTTGACAGCGAGGTCCGTACAAAAAAGACCGAGGGCCGATATTCTTCCAGTACGGTCCCGAGCAAGCTTGGTTAATTAAGAGATTTATTATACGACTGAAGTTCAAAGGGACACAAGTGCGGTATCATTCGGGACCATTCGGGACAGTGCCTGGTCCAATACTGAGTGAATATTGACCGGCAATAGAGCATTTTGATTGGTTGATTTTAGTTATCGGCCCTCTGACTGCCCGAGTCGTGTAATAATAGCCATTATTAAATACTAATATTTTCTCAAGGTACACGTAGTGTTATTGGCTGATGATAAATACATCAGCCAAATAACAGGTAAATACATGTAAAGTTACATGTAGGTGATAAATAAAATATTTAATCATTAATTGTCTTGAGTTTGTTATTTTTTTCAAAGAATTTCTCTGACTTCATGTGGTTCTCTTGAATGTTACTCAACAGGAGGTGATGAATGTCTTGAAACAGCCATGTCTTATGATGGAATGGGATCCTTCAGTGAAGACTGTGTCAAAAGTTACCATAGGAACTAATCAGGATGTTGTGTCAGTTTCTTTTAACTGCAACAGTTTTATGGCAAGAGCTGTGGTTCAGTTGAGGGAAATATTTGGTGGAGAGACAAGAGCAGTTTATTCAAGGTAAATAGATTCTGAAAATTTTTCATTGTTCTTTTATGTCCGGGTGAGGGTAGCCCTTGGCTGAAGAAGATTCTAGACTTGCAACAATCAGTTTGATATTTTCAAGTTGTTAAAACATCTAAAGAACGACCACGGCCTACAAACCATCGGCGACCTGACCAAGCATTTCAACGTACTTAAAAAGTGCACCGGGAAACTGGACTGTTTAGTTCATGAAATGCTTTTCATAAAGAAGATGAAGCCCTCTTTGAACAAACAATCGGATTCCATACGCGCGAAACTATTTATTTAATAGTTTACATTTATGAACTCAACACGCGCAATTATTTATTTAAATATTTTAAATATTTTAAACTTTTTACGTTTGCCACCTTCGTACGGTATAAATTAACTATTCATTTTTATTCCCTTCTCACTTGAGAATGATGACATGGAGTCATCGAAACGTTGTGTGTTTTTCTCACTAGTGTTTATTCTTAATTGTTAAATGATCTCATGATCTTTCCATCTGTTCTTTCTAATTTGTTTTCAATACCTAACATCATTAGATACTGGGATACAGACTTGAAAACAAAGTCTGAAGCATGGTTTGTGAGCTCATTCATTGAACAAGTCATTCCAGCAGAAGGGTCTTTGTTGTCTTTCTTCTTAGTGTCATCTATGGACAATGGTAAGATGTCAATAATAGAATTAACCATTCTACTTAATATATAGTTAATCTGTATGTTGTGGGGGTCATGGCCATTTTTATATATAAGCAATATGGGTGGAGAGGTCTGCCACCGTTATTAATAGCCTCTACAGGCTTGCGCACTACAATGAGAACTGATATTTCTCAGATGTACATGTATGCACATGTGTTCTGTTCTGCATTCTTTGCAATGGCCAACTTACAGTCACTCAGATTAAGTCATTGTGTTATCTAGCTGTGTTATCCAGTTCACGTATTTATCTCGAACTATGTTACAGTCCTGGTTCCAGCACTGGCTGGATCATTGAGTTATGTTCTTGGGCCAGGCACTTAACTCTCACTGTTAATGTTTCTGCCCACCCAGAATCGAGTATAAGTGGGTAACAGCAAACTGCAAGACACCTTACTTTGAGTTCATTGAGTGTACAAAAGTGTACAAATTCATAGTCTGAAGGGGAAAATTTTATTCAAAATATTTTGTGACTTTAAGTTATAATTTGCTTCTCAGTCTGTCAACAATTTGTTTTCAGGAGATGATGAGCCAAGTGAGAGTCTGGTCACATTAATTGTGGCCCCTGTATCAGAACGATTTGCGTCAATACCACAAATGACTGTATCCCGGGTGGCAGGACTTCAGGATTTCTTCACTCACTACAAACCTGATCAGTCTCCCACTAAGTCTGTTGGATCAGAAGCTGGCTCCGCAAGCTTGTCTGGGAGTGACAATCATGTGACACGCCTAGAATCTATTAACCCATCAAGTGAGTCATGTGGATCAGTAGTGTTTACAATTATCATTGAATTGATTGTGATGAAAATATAATTAATACAATTTTAGGGTTGAACTTGTTTAACACAAGTGGTTTAATTCAATTATGGATACATACAAGTATGATGCATGCTTAATTGACATGTGCATTGTATAACATGCTTCAATGCAGATGTATAGTAAACTGTGCAGTTTACTTTTAATGAACATGGAAATTTGACCAGGGTAGAGAATGCCCTTAGTATCACTGTTGCTAATTAGGGACTAAACGCGTACCCTGAGGTTTGCTTTGTTTATATTTGACATTCTAACCCACTTATTCCAGTGACTATTATGAGATGGCTAATTAATTGATGACACCACTGAGGTCTTGATTGATTGATTGATTGATTCTTCTGCCAGGTAGTAGTGATTTACTTGGTGAAGCAACAGACCTGACAGATGATAACAAAATGAGAGAAAGGGTATGTGACTGTATGTACCAGGTAACATGTCAAATTTTGCCTTCAAAACCACAGCTAGCCTCCTTTGCAGACATTCTTTATGCGTCGAATTAAAAATTTTCCCCCGATGAGAGAATTTTTAATTCGGCACACAAAGAATGTCTGCAAAGGAGGCTAAACCACAGCCAGTCTGGGATGTTTACATGATACCAGCTTTGGCAACTTTTGCAATGATGCAAGATACAATCATTATGTAACCCCGCTACTCCCTTGAGCCTGTCATGTATATCAGTGCAAGTTAACCACTGACAGCTGCTTTCAGTACCAGTGCAGTAGTCTGGTCATTTCCTCATGAAATCTTACAAAGTGAGATTCATGAAACCAAAGAACAATCACCTTTCATGTTATCATTAATTTTTGGCCTACTGGTGGACTTGAGGGAACAGGGGCATGCCTAATGTCTGTCTTGAGATTGGTAGAAAAAATACAGATTTGTAAATGCGATACAAAATGAAGGAATCATCAGGGTGAAGAAACTAAATGTAAGTTTTCCCTGAACATGCACTTTCATTTGAACAGAACTTTTCCTTTCAGCATTTGATCATTGAAAGTATGTCATATTTAAACATACCACTGTAATAGAATTTTTTAAATTACAAACTGGAGAAACTTGATTGTATTTTCAATTCTATTCAATTTGGAAAACTTTATTATCATGTTATTTCTTTTTTAAAATAATCAACAGGGAAATGGTGTTGTTGTGAGTGATTCTCGTCTTCCAGAATTTCTCAGCAGGTGATAATCCTTCATCACTTTCTAGGGAGTGTAAATAATTAAAACAGAAGAGTGATTAATTTAAGTTATAGTCTTGATAGATAGGGTAGCTCAAAATTGATGTTAGGATAGCTCAATGAAGAGAGTCAAAGAGGAAAATGTTCATTCATGTGCACTTTAATCTATTGTAAGTCTTAGGAAATATCCTGGAAACCCTCCTGCAAAATGTTTTTTTCAATGTTTCCCCTCCCCACCTCAACACATTCTCCCCCTTCCTAAGAACTTAAATATGGTCTCATAAAAAGATGTGTAAATATGGTCTCATACACAAAACTTTGTCTATGGATCTTTAACACCACTATGTTCAAAATGTAATTTCTCTCAAAGTCATACTCTTTCATTCCCATGAATGTTATGGTTTTGATTGAAACCTCAGAAAATCTTAATCACACTATTTTCACAAATGACTCAGAATTACTTATTAAATATCTTTTAGTTAGCTGGATTTGTTGAAAGCGAGTTTTGTAATGAGTTTTCCGATGAGTTTGCTTTCTTTCTTTCATTCTCTAAATAATAGATTCTTTGGAATGAGTAATTTGATAATATGCGTTTTATTTTTCTGTGCCAGTGAAAGTTTGGAGAGAATGCTCCAAAAGCTGATTGGAATCTATGAAGCCACCGAAGGGACTGATAACTGGACTTCTCAAGGAAAAACAAAGTATGTTGAAAACTTGAAAACTTTTATTGATGTGCACAAGGATAAGTAGAGAACACATGAAGGAGTGGTCCCATCTGTCTGAGGGGAGTTATAAGTTGATTAAAAATGATTGAGGCAGATTGGAGTTCAAATTGAATGACAGGTGCCTACTTCAACTGTCCTTTGTACAGATCTGTCCATTTTGGATTGGAGACATTATGTTATTTCCTTGATAAAGGCATTCATTTTTAGTAGTTGTGATGAATCATCCTGGAGCTTGTTTTTTTTTAAGTGCTAGAAGAGAAGGAAATTTACTAAGAAAGGGCCATAAAGAATATTTTGTGTAGACTTAAGTGAGTTATCATTTACATTAACCCTTGATGTAACACTCCTTGAGGAAAGGATATTGTGAATGTCCACTCTCTTCTCTATGGAGTGTGAAGTAGGAAGCTATTTTTTGGACCCAGAGATACCAAGTTTCAATCTTGAGACTAAATATTTAATCAAAAACACACTCATATTATGTTCCTTCAGGGGTCTAGATATTCTAAAACGACCACCTAAGGCAGGAGAGCGACCCTGGGACTGCTATAAAGCAACTTCAGTGGTAAATGTGCCACTCGACTACATTCTGGCCTACATTTATGCATTGGACTACAGAGGAGAATGGGACGACATGTTCCTTAAAGGTATTCAACATCAGTTTCTTGTAAGCTGTACTGTACATGGATAAAAAAAAATGACTGAAACATGAGACTTTTTTAAACCAATTATACATTTGACCCAAAATTCAATGAAACAACTTTAATTCCATCTTCCAATACTGCTCATTAAAGCTTTATGATACATCATCTAAAGAAATGGCCTTGCTTGGCATAAGCAAACAGTTGAGAAAGTTTGTACAATGCCTAAATTGAAGTGCAGAACAAAAACCAAAATTTTTATTGGTGATCAAAATTCCCAGCTGAGTTTTTGATGCTCCATATTTTCATGTACCTCTTTTAATGGAGAAGCTCACTCATACCTGCAGGAGGCCAGGCTCTTAGCCTGTAGTGAAGGTGCAGCTTTGCCAAGAGAGCAGAGACTATTTCTTTGACAAATGTTCAGCTGCCATCTTTGAATTTTACTGCAGTGAGAGATTGGGGAGATGAAGATTTGATCACAACAAGCTTGTAATACTTACTTGTCCTCCCTGGCAAAATTCCTGCACTACAGACTAACATGCTCCAGTTTGGGTTCAAGGCAAAATGCTACCAGGTCTATTTTTTTTTACCTCTTACTCCCTGAGTCTTGCAACCAAAATGATAACTTTAAGAGTTCTGCATTAACCTATTTAGCCAAAAACCAGAATTTCACTTTCCCTACATTGTCACATACCAACCACATTCATCTCACAAATGAGTCCTCACTAAATTACTCTAGTGTTGACTTCTGCACAAAATATGGAATGTCTCCAAAAAAACAACAACAAATAGATTTGGGAATCAATAGTAAAGAAAGTGTGATAAAATCACATCAGTTCTAATGTCTCTCACGAAGAAAACTCATGCATTCCCAGCAATCGGCATCAGCTGGGTTAATTAATTTGAGGTAATACATTCAGATGAATTCATTAGTTTTCCTTCGGTTTGAATAAATGATAGTGCAGATCTAAAGCGAAGGATAAGCTTCTGTTAGGATCTTCTTCGAGCCTATTTATTTCCAGCTCTCTGATGATAAAATCCTCTCCGTAAATTTTGTTCCTAAGCTCTTCAGAAATGCAGGCTGGTGGCCTCATTCCTCGGTCAATTTCATAGTAATGGCTTTCTAACATGTAGTTTCCATCACTGGCGAGAAGTGAACGCATCTTTTTCGTATATCGTTTGCCATTATCGTCGAATGCAGGAGCAACCGCAGACAAGGATCCTCGGTCCCAAATAGCGTCAAATCTACCACCGACATCATCTTCCGCAATACTGAACAGATTACAGCAAAAGATCGTAATAGCCTTTTCGTTGCACGTGTACTTGTCAACTGGTTCGTTGTCTGTGGCCATTTTAACGATTTCCACGGTAAAACTCAGATTATTCTCGGAGAAGAAAGTTTCAATTGCTTTTCTAGCAACCTCTACCCCTACTACAGTGTGTCCTTGGTCGGCTAACCACAACATATCGACTGACTTGCCGCAAAGAGGCACGAACACCCGCACTTTAGGTCTTCCAGCGGTGAGCTCGTGAACATACTTGATTAGATATGCGTTTACTTCTTGCCGATGCCAGCCCGTATGCCCTTCCTTCCAACGATCGGCCCAATATTCAGCTGTAGTTGAGTCCGTTTGTTCAGACATTCTTCTAGAATTCTGCTGCTCCGACTTCTTTCAAGTGATGGTGATATATTCCCTCGATACACTCGAAACTGTTACGTAAGGAAACTTGAGGAAGTGTTGGTCATGGCTTGGTAACCACGCAATTTAGAATTCTCCGGCAAGCATTTTCGTTGTATGGTAGTTAGTAGGGACCTTAAGCAACCACGACGGCGACTACAACGAGGACGTAGAAAACCAAGAGATCTAATTGGTAGTACAATAGTTCAGCACGTGCATTTTGAAACTTTGAACATTTCTTAGCCGTCCTATGCAAAACAACAACATGAAATCGCCGAAATTTGCGTCGTCTGCGAGCCGAAACCGCGACGGCAAATATTTTAATTTCCATTTGGAACTCAACGTTACTTTTATACGTCATACTGAAGCTGAGCTTTGCCGCCGTATGAGACAATAAGCTCATGCAGCTATTTTTTAAATTCTAACTAAGAGTAGAAATTCATTTTTTAATCGAAGTCTTCCTTGGCGTTGCCGTCCTGACTGCTTAAGGTCCCTAGTGACTGTAATTGAAGATGTCTTAGAATTTGGCCTCACCCTTATACCACCGACTCGCCTGTGACCTCGAGACTTCTTGAAACGTAACACTCTCATATTGCAGAGCGATTGTTCGTTTCTTTTTCAACAATCTGAAAATTGTTGTTTTCTTTCTAACATTTCACAGGCGAAACTGTGGAAGAAATTGATCCTATTACGAAGGTAAGTCTCGGTAGAGATGGCCTTTTAATTATCACTTATTTCGGGTCAGGAATAAAAAGAATTCTTTTGGACAGTTTGACAGTTTCTTCCAAACCGTCATTTGTCACGCAACGCTCAGTTCGTCACTAAACAAATTGTTTTTATTATTTTTACTTCTTTCCATAATAAGCGACGCATTTACTGGCAGAGAAATAATTGCTCTTATAACAATAGTGATAAATTATGAGTAACAGCACCAAGTAATGTTAACGTGGTAGGGATGCGTATGTTTTTGTCACTTACTTTGAGCGTCACGCAATGGTTGTGTCACTTACTTTAAGTGGAACACAATGGTTGTGTCACCTGCTTTGAGCATCACGCAATGGTATGATGTTTGACTAGTTCCTGAAAAACGATGAGGCAAAGAAGCACAAGACAATTCCTCATAAATCATGCCTCCATTCGTTACGCTACGGTGGGTTCTTGAAAATAGTGATAAATGTTTCTGTTTAAAAAATGTGTTGCGTTAACGCGAAATTTTGCCTCCATCCTCACAACTTTTCGCCGCTATTTCAGGTCAACCGACTGGAGTACAAACCACAGTGGCCAGCCAGCGGTCGGGACTTCTGTGTCATAGCTATTCTCAGAGAGATTGATGAAGGTGTAATTGCTTTGGCTTCTGAGGCGGTGTGTGCTTTAAGCGTCATTTTTTACCTTTTACTAACTTAAAGGAACCGTTTTTTGGCGAGACACGGCAGCTTAGTGTTAAACATGCTGAAAACCGGGTCAAAAGATCCGAGTTCATTGTGTTATGGTCTTAGACAAGACATCCAACTTTCACAGTGCCCCTCTGACTCCACCAAGGATATCAATAGGTATCAGAGCACTGAGCTAGAAACCTAGTAAATTATTCTGGGTAGCCTGCAATTGATGGGTGATCGTGTGAGACGCGGCCAGTGACTGGACCCTAGGTCGAAAGGTCTTGGTACGAAACCTGGCCGGGTCTCTGAGTTGTGTTGCGATGAATTGCTGGGGGTGGAAGTGGGGGGTTGAGGCGGGGGAGGGGGAGGGGTGACCTTGCAATTGACTACCATCTCTACCTCTCCTCTTTTGGAGTGAAAATGGCTTCATAAAATCTGCAAGTCTTGAAGACGGTAACTTGGAATAAAATTTTTTTGTGACTGTTACAAAAGCGGGGATATTTTCAGATAGCTTTAAGGTGAAAGGAGACATAACTACAGAGCCTGTTGATAGTAAAACTTACACGCGGGCTCTGACACTAGTAGAAATAAAAGAGCGAATACACAACTTTTTAGGCCGTAGAGGAAATATTTTTTACTGTTTTGTTCGCAGGTGGAGCATGAGAGGTGTCCCGAAATGAAAGGGCTTGTTAGGTATGAAGTTTGGCAAACTATAACTTCTAACTTTTAGCGTGAGGTTCTAGAGAAACGAAGTATCACTTGTCTTATTATTATTTTTTAATTTTTTGTTTTTGGTTGTTTTTGTTTCAGAGCGGAGGTTATTACTGTTGGCTTTGTGGTTAAAGAACTGAGTAGTGATCCTCCAAGTTACCTTGTAACGT
Organism: Stylophora pistillata; assembly: GCF_964205215.1. Taxonomy (NCBI): domain Eukaryota; kingdom Metazoa; phylum Cnidaria; class Anthozoa; order Scleractinia; family Pocilloporidae; genus Stylophora; species Stylophora pistillata. The sequence goes on from NC_142524.1 coordinate 34,663,719, forward strand.
ATATGACTCGCGTTGATTTAAAAGGTAAGTAGAGGAGCTTACCCCTTTATGCAGGCTTCCCAGCCATCCACGCGTGGACAAATGCGGGAACAGGTGTCCTGTGCGCGCGAGTTCTGGATTCTGAGTACTAGGCTTCTACAGTGTCCAAAGGATTCTGAGATCCTTGGGACTATGGTTATAACTCCAATGACGCCCGTGGGAACTAAAAATAATCCATTTACGATAGCTGAGAGATTTTCAAATAGTCGTGGAAACGATTATGCCACTATAGGCGGAACTGATCAAAAACTAAACATCTTGAGAACACAGAAAAAAGCTATTTTATTATAAATCGTCTCAAAATTGATACTTCCTCTTCATTTTTTTTTTTTTACAAAAGTCAAGTACTTATCGGGGTTTACTGTCTGCTTCTTTTTTTATTATTATTATTTTTTCTTATCATCTGTGTTTTTTAGGAAATCTACCTGCCAGACTTGTGAACAGAGTGCTATCATCTCAGCCCCAGGCTCTCGCTGTTTTACGAGATAAACTCGAGGCTTGTTACCAAGCTGATGTGGGAGTTGACGGCCTGGATACATCACAACTTCGTAGAGAAGGCGCTGAATTATGTGCGGCGTTACTGAAAGCCAAATCGTGTCAGCAAACACAGAAGGATATTGAAGGAGAGGAGAAAGAGTCTTTACAGGGCTGGAGCTTACTGGAGACGCGAGATACCGACAGTTTGCAGTCTGAAATGACCGATAGGTTCAACCCAAATAATATATCGGTAAGTGGTCGAAAGATCCTGTTCACAGTGTAGTGTTCTTGGGTGAGATACAGTATTCTCACACTGCCTCTCTCCACCCCAGAGCATAAATGGGCATCGTTAACCCTTCAACTCCCATGATTGACCAAGACAGAATTTCTCCCTACAATATCGATACAATATCAAGCAGACAGGTGATGAGAATCAAGAAAAATTATCAATGAGGGGATGACCATGTGATCCAATATCAAATTCTTAGAACTTACAACATAAGAACTGTATTACAGACAGTAAAGAGAATTACTCATTAGATCTTAGGAGTGATAAGGGTTAAAGTGTTAGGGAAACCTGATGAAATTCCTGGAAGTGGTACTCTTCGATGGTATTCTGTTCAAGGGTAGGGGAGTGTTGCAATGCTCTTGGTCGCTTTATGCTTATGAAACCGGTACAAGCTCTGGATAGATAAATCGTCTCTCTGGCAAGCCTTCATTACGATTTTAGTAACAAGATACCTAGGTGTCCTTGGATAAGAATAAATGTTTGTCCTTTAGGGGTCTCTTACTTTCCGTTTTATATACCTAATTATTCATTTATTCACTGAATTCTCTATTTACTATTTTTGTCCTCGGATTTCTTGTTGCTGTACTGGTATCGTTTCGAAGGTAAAAAGAGTTGAAGGAACGTGTTAGCAGAAACTGGGGAAATCTGCAGAACTTTAAGCTAATTTTGGCTGTTTTCTAATTCTTTCCTTTTCGGAAAAATTACCACTTCCTTGACCGAGCACCTCTCTGTTTGGATCAATCCTAAGTCTAAATAATTTGGTAATATCAACTAAGTTGAAATTGTAAATTGGCCACCGTAAAGAGTTAAAAAGCTGACGTTTCGCGAGCGTTCCTGAGCCCTTCGTCATTCACTCTGACGAAGGGCTAACGCTCGAAACGTCAGCTTTTAACTCTTTACGGTGGCCAATTTACATTTTCAACTTAGTTGATATTACCAAATTACCTTGTTACCCCCACCGATGTAGCACCACAGTTTCTTTAGAAACTTACCCCCGTTATTCCTAAGTGTAGTTAGTTCATTGCCAAAGTTTTAAACCGAGTGATCATGTTGAGAACAGCTTCAAGCACAAACTGGGCTCGACCCGGACCACTGTGATCTTCCCAATCGTCTGGGTCGTTATTGATCGTTTGGCCTGGTTTCTATATATAACTGATTAGTTCGCTCGAGTATTAGTATGGACGCTAGATGCGATTGTATGTAAACGAGCTCGTCAACTTTATCGTTTCTTCATGTAACTCTACATCATTACACTTTAGCAGGACTCTGGGGAAATGTTTCCAATTACAGAAGAACAAATGAAGCTTCCACTCGGTAAGAGACAGACACAGGTCATATCTTCTGTGTGTTAAATTCATAGCGCTTATAAGTGACCCTACCAAAGAGATAACAGAAAAAATTGGAAAAATTAGAACACATTGTTTTCAAATTTACCCAGATGCAATTCATTTCAATTTTGTTCATCTTTGTTTATGCATGTCTTGTGTTTTATTGGAGTTGTTTGCTTGCAGTTTGAACCGAGATTGCGAGGATTAAAATGCTTTCGTGAATGCCGTACTCCTATAATATGATATAATATAATATAGGATTTCTATAGCGCTCATCCTAGAGTTGGGAGCGCTTTACAATGTGTACAATTAAAATGATTATAAATAATTAACTAAATTAACCAGGAAATAATACTAACAAATTAATTGATATTAATAGTCCTACAAATGGACTATTAATCTTCTCACTCTATACACGATTGTAAAAAAAAAATACCAGGAAAATAATTCTATTCGTTTTCACCACATTGTTTTGTTTTAACAGCGGACAGACATCAGTTAGATTATCGAACGCTCGGCAATCAAGCGGCTGCAAACCTTCTAGGAGAGGTAATAAGATTTAATCGCTACTCCAGCCTTTAGTATCTTCTACCTCAACCACACTTTTTCTACTCTCCATCTTACCCACTCAATAATCTTCCCATTAATGTGATGAAAGCCCGGGGCTTCTTCAAAACGCGTTTTTACTAATTTCTTTTCTCTCGTTGTCGAAAGTATTGGGAAAGAAAAAGGTTGTAGTGTTTTAATACTGTATAGGGATAAAGCGTTTTTACCAATTTCTTTTCTCTCGTTGTTGAAAGTATTGGGAAAGAAAAAGGTTGTAGTGTTTTAATACTGTATGTGGAGCTAACCGCCGCTCGTTTAGCTCAATTGGTTAGAGCGCCGGATTGTGTTGTGCGGGAGGTCGAGGGTTCGAGCCCCGGCCGGTCTTAAAAGGGTCTTAAAATTAGTGAGGAGAATTTGCTACCTTGATTTTCTATAATCAAGAATTGGACAGATATTCTAGTTTTCTCGGATAAGGACGAATAAACCGTAGGCCCCCACGCTGCCTTACTGTGTGGTGGATGTCCTACCCTGGGTGGGAAGGGTGGGTGTTGGCCCTGAAAAGCCCTTATGGGGAGCGGTCAATTAACCTATGTATGTATAATAGTTTAAAGATCGGAGCCCGAGTAAGAGCATTTCGCAGAAAACTATGGTCAAAGGTTTAGCAGTTTAAGAATTTCGTGCTAAATCAGGTGATCCCTAGTAGACAACTTTCTTCGTAATCGTCAACTGTAAAGAGAGAATGAACTCTGTTTATTTTTGTTTATTTATTTCTTTTTTGACGCTTAGGTACAACTGGCTTCTCAAGTAGAGATATCAGTGTCAGAAGAGACGGGCGGGCAGGCCAATCAGGGGAGAGAAGGGGAGTGGAGGTACGTTGTTAACGTTACTCAGTAGCTTGTCCACTTTGGCTCTTTGTGTCACACAACATAAAGCTCAAACCTCGTGGCAAAGAGAGCGTCGGAACTGGTGCACCGATTGAAGCTGTTTTTAATGTGTCCGGTAAAAAAGTCGTAAATTTTTCGAGGGATCGCAAAAGGAATTGTTTCCAGTTACCTTGGAATCAGTTAAAGTGTCTATACGGCCAACAGGGTTTTTATTGTTTTGGTATCTCTTTAACCTGTAAAAAGTATTCTAAAAAAAAAAAACATTGGATTCTGACGCCTCTTCACCATAAAATCGAGGTTTAAAGTTCCCGCGTCGGCCACGCCCAATGAAGTTGACCGCGTAAGGGAAGATTGGTGATGAGTGACGTCACTCCAGAGCGTCTCGAGCGTCGTGTTGTTACTTTGCTTGACAAATGCAGTACTTTTACAACACATCTATAGGGCATATTTATGTCGCCGAAAACTCTTCACCTTACGGAAAAAACAGTGAAATGAACCACTGGCGGGATTTGGCGCGCTCCTGACTTGACTTCACGACCCATTCTGAACCCAATCTCTTTTTTTTCCCGACTCACGGTCACCTTCAATGGGCGTGGCCAAAGCGGGAAGTTTAAAGCTCCATTTCAGGGCGAAGACTCGTCAGAATCCAATTTTATATAAGAATGCTTTTGTACATGTTAAATACATACCAAAACTATAAAAACCGTGTTGGCCGCATAGACACTTTAATGATCTGATCTTCAGAAAATAGCAGCGAGCCAATACAGCGACTTGATAGCGGTCCATACTGAAATCTAAAATGAAACCGCGGAAACGATGTGAAGGCAAAAAATAGGTTAAGCAACACGAGGGGTTGAATTTTTACTAAATTCACACAACTCGAGATGAGATGAAATCAAATCCAATCTGCGGCTTTCAAGCAACATTTCGCTATTCATCTTTGTGGTGGTTCGATGAAGAAATCAGTTAATAAATGGTGGTTATTCTTTTATCCTCATCTTTTTGTTTTTTCCCCTCATTTACGACCTCTATTATGTCTCCTCGAGTTACCCTCTCTATCGTAACTGTCTCTCTGTCTCTCTGTTTTCTTTTAGTTATCGTAGTATTGAAAAAGACGTCGTGATATTGCAGAAGACGGGAGATAAAATTCACAGGTTAGTACATTTTGTCGGAGGGTTTTCTTCTTAGTGAAATAACCTCTTGAGCGAATTCGGAAACGCCTTCGTCTTCAGTGACAGTTTGTCGTCGAGATGAAAAGCGAGATGTTAGGGCCAATGCTGGAGACATCCGCCATAGAGATGACTTTGACATTCAAGTCGATAATCAGCGACTTTTATTTTACCCAGTCAAATAACATCTCCAGAACGCAAGCTAAGAGCTTTTAAGGAACGTTTGTACTTCTTTTAGTGTTTTGTTTCCTAGGTCTTGGCTATTATTTGACATCTGGATTATGGTTTATGACTTTCTATTTGTATTTACAGTTTTCTTGGCAAGGGAATGATTAAAGTGAAGCCGCCAACAGTGTGGGAAGCGGTGCGGAATCACATGACGCGTCACGTGTACGATAGAATGTTGAAGGTAACTATTAATACATTCTTGTCCGGTTTACCAGTTAGCATACTCGGGCCGTATGTCTGGGATATGCAGTTGTATATAGTTTAGCGTCTTATAGGTACTTCACCACCTTACGCATGCGTATTCAACCCCAGCGGTTTTCTACCTCTCGCCAACCTCGTACCTAAAGAATACAGTATACTCTTTTAGCGGTCTGCCAGGCGACTAACAGCTGGTCACAAAGCTTCAGGACTCCGGGCTCGGGGTCACCTTTGTACTGAAGCATTTGATGCAAAGCTGGAATTAAGCTTATTGGAAATACCTGCTCTCACGCCTTTATGTCATAATTGCATTTGTTTATTATCTTCCATGGTGCCTGGCTGTTTATTTGTTTGTCTATTCGAATGTTAGACATAACTATTCTGTTTTGTTTGCATATCGAAGAAAACTAAGTTGGTCAGACAAATCGACGATCAAACTAAGATCAGTAAGTTTATTGAGTTTATTTTTATCTTTCTGTCTTCTTGAATTAATTGATTATTGGCTGAATGTAGCGTAGACTTGTGGCATGGGAACTTGATTTTAGAAAACAACAGATTACCGATTTTTCGAAACTCTTGTCAATGTAACCCACAATTTTCGCTTTCTCCGGGAGGTTCGGAAAGAAAAAGGAGATTCCACTTTATTCCACTTTAAACAGCCCAACCCTTTCTCTCCAACGATTCCTCAGTGGTATTAGTCTATAAAACCAATGCGGTGTACTTGAAAATGCTTGTAAAGTTACCGTGAAAATCTTGTTTTGAAATTTTGCTTTCTAATGGCGAGCTAAGCGGATTCCTTTTTTATTTTGTTTTTCCAGTTTATTGCCATCATGAAACAAGTCAGTGCTTCGTCAAGCAGTCTCGCGATTCTGTGGCTTTAATAGGAGAACGAGTCGAGGTGAATCTTTACACTATATCTTGCCAGTGGGTTCCCTGTGGATTACTTTACTTTGCAGGAGACGTGGTGGCTTTCGGATCGAGACCCATTTTTTGAAAGTCCTTACTGATGATCCCTGGTCTCGAAAAGCTGATTTTTTTTTTATTGTGTTTACATTTAAGTTCGATATATCGATAGGTTTGAGATTCAGTCAAATTTCGGTATCAAGAAATGAAACAAATAATTATTTTTTTTGTAGGGACACGTGCTTCCATACTTTCGATTGAGATTTCAAAATATGGCTTTGTGCCCTTAAAAAACAGGGGGTTCCCGATTCGAGCCCCGTTCATGGTACTGTAGTGTTTTCTCTGGCAAATACGGCTTTCTCTTCCCTCAAAGTATAAATAGGAACCAGAAAACTATTAGGAAACACGAAGAAATGCTGCCGGGATTAGGGGATGGGGGAGAGATAGGATGGACTGGCAAGCCATCAAAGGGGCGTTGGAGAGTACCTTGGAGAAGGAGGTGTACTGTGGGCTGGCAACGCATCAAAGGGGTGTTCTAGAGCTCCTAGTTCTTTACTATGGGTGCGGCAACTATGCGAATTGAATTCCCAGACTTTGCATTTTACAACAGCAATTAAAGTGTCAAGAAATTTCCCGCTTTTTTGTTCCGGCTTTTTCCAATCACCTTATTGATTAGAGAGATACTAAAACCTGTTTTTCCCATACAGCCTGAACGTTACGTAGTAGCTGGAACATCCGTGGACATCCCCGAATTACCACAGCACAAGGACATAACAAGACTGAAGGTAAGACTTGTTTCGTTCAAGATAAATGCTGTATTAACTGCCTTCACTGTTTGTTATTTCCCCACCTTTTGGGTCACGTGAGCTCCGTCTCTCTGATTTTTCTGTGCTTCAAAGTTAAAAGTGCTGTCGCTTAAACAAGCGTAACCAAACCATTTACAATTCAAACCGACTAAAATTAAATACACAAGATTCCATGTTACTCTGAGGACGAAACTCAGAGTAACAGGGAATCATGTGTGTTTCATTTTAGTCAGTTTGAATTGTATTTCGCTCTACACTCATCTGTATTGAGCACTTTCTAGCAGCATTTACGACAATTTCCCACAATTATCCTTTCTCATTTATAATCTTTTGACAGATTCACGTCGCTGGTTGGGTAATTGAGCCCATACTACAAAATGGTCAGCTATATTCCATGGTGTCTTATCTTGCACAGGTATAGGGACATTCGATATAACGTGACTCTACTAGTACAGTGCATTTCAATTGAGTGAAAAATAAAGTAGAACAGTGGTAATCTATGCGGCTATTCTAAACCAACAAAAATATTCGAAGCAGCCAATAAAATAAACGGCAAACCATTTGAAGCGCTAGAAAACGTGAGTAGCCAATGAAAGCCGCGATTGGTTTCATTCTTGCCAGAGTGTGGCATCAATCATAGATCCGTGTTAGGTGAGCAAAACCAAAGCAATCCCGCTTTACTTCTGACACTCAATTGGAAACTGCTTTAACCGCCACGTCGATCTCGTTTCCCACTTTATTTCATTGTTTCTTTTGATCCTTTCACTCTTAGTAAATCTCCTTAACGTCTTTCATACAATTCTTACGATGTTAGTTTGGAGAATTTGGTATTGGATCAAATAGTAATCTCCTGATTGATTTTTTTTTATTATTCTCATCACTTGTCTGCTTGATATTGTAAGGAAAAAGACTTTCTTGGTCACTGATGGGAGTTGAAGGCTCGAACAATAGAGATGTACCATTTTCACGTTTGTTTTTCCAGATTGATTTTGGTGGTCCTTTTCCTGCCACTCTTTTAAATCGGGTCGGTCGTCGCCAACCACTGTGTATCGCTTATCTCAGAGACCACCTGGAAAAAATTGAACGCAAAGCATCTGCAGTATAACCACTTAAAATATGATGAGTGACCCACAGCTTGGGGCGAATTATGGACAGGGAACAAAATTACGGTCGGTACGCTGTTGGGGATGGTGCTTGGTGACTGTGCCATTAAATTTGGATCACGGAATGTTCTTCTTGGTAGGAAATGGTGATTTCCTCACTTTTATGAACAGTTAAATTTCACAGAAGAAAAACAAACAAACAAACAAACAAACAAATAAACGAACAAAGAAAGCAGTAATTTTCTTTTTTCGAGATTCCCAAAGCTTTAAAACGAGGACAAGTTAAACGCCTCTGCTTTGGGAATGTTTTACTATTGTATTGAAAATAATATTATTTTTCACAAAGAACATTTTGTACTTGCATTCTAGAATCAATTTCTCACGAAAATCATTTCACCCACAGTTGACATTCACACTTAAAGCATGAAACTTATTAATTTACTTTTATATCATTATGTTAGCTAAATACATGCACGACGGCCTCTGAGACACTTGATGATGCCCTTAAATGTATGTTATCCTTACCTGAAGTTCCCTGGCAGCATCGCTGACCAAATAGAAATTTGTTGTCGCGAAGGTTAACCGCGTGAGTGGGAATTGCATCATTCATGATCCAATCGAAGTCTTGCTTTCTGCTCCAGAGGTTGTTATTGTTTGTTCGTTTGTTTGTTCGAACTGGGGTTGATCTTTGATCAGGTGCAACCACAAATTTGAATTACAAAATTGAAGAATTTTTTTGTAAGTTGTATATTGTATGTATAATTGTTATATATCTCTTTCAATTTCTGCGTAAATTTTATCTCAATTGTTGTAAGCTTTAAATGTTTCGTTAAGTGTTTCGTTTCTTTCAATTTCGTACAAAAAACCGTGAAATATCTTTCTATTTTTGTTACCTTTGCTCTTTTTATTTCGCTCGTGTTTGTCAAAACCATGGCTGAGCGTTTCCAAGGTTACTGTTCAGAGCTGCAATTGTGAATCGAATATACTATTCGACTTTTATCTTTATCCTTTTCAAGAAGAAGCTTTCAGACTTGAAGAAAGACAGAAAATTGTAACTAATGATGAGTGTGAATGGATGGTTAAATTTTAAGTCACATTTATTTGTTTGAAAAGTAATAATGCAAAATAAATGCTTGAATGTTTGTTTTTGCTTCTTTGGCTGTTGTGAATTTGTTTGGTTTTTGCAAGAATCCAAACCGGGCGAAAAAGGCGCATATTGATTAAAATAATTGTATGCAAGCACGATTCCCAAATGAGAGATCTAATTCAAACTAAGACCCAAAATATTTTCCTATGTTTTGACATTAAAAGATTAAAAAAAATCCTTTAATCGCAATATGAAAGCAGCAATGAAATTACAAGTGTTTAACTTTCTATGACATTAGCATTAGCTCTCCCATCTTCTGAAATGTTGGGTTTCCTACATTTTATTTCGAAATCTTAACCAGCGACCGGTCTGTTTGCAATCTTCCCGGCATCTTCTTTATGAAGCCAGAACTTTTTATAGAAGGCGCAGAAAAGGTAAATACGCACGAACAATTCCCAAATGAGAGATCTAGTTCAAATAGAAAGACAAATACTTTATTATGTGTTAATCTTTTAATAGCTATATCAAAAAGGTAAATTAAAGTTCGGCTAGAGAAATCGATTCTAGCTATTGTCATTAAAACTTCTACGTTAAATTGGATGGCGCCACGCAACGTTTGTCAAAAAATTCTTGCGTCACCATATATTTCTAACATAGTTAACAAGGTGATGGTGTAGTCCTGAGAAGGACTGTTGTCGGTGGTAGTGACTGACGTTACGACAACCTGTGCGGAAGTCATCATCAGAGTCAAGTGAATGATTGTTGTCAGTAGAAGCCATTTACTGCATAGTTAACAGTATTAGTTTCGCTACAAATATACCGGTCTGTTTTTGAAGAAAAATCATCATGTTTTGGCTAATGAAGTAAACGTTGCTAATTTTTTGGTTAAGTTTGCAAATGACGCTGAATTAAAGAGCAAAGCAACGTTCCGAGTAATCTAAATTAAAATGCTGTTGTTTTCCTTTGCGACACAAAATCCGTAAAGCAGGGAAACATAAATCGTTGAGTTCATCTCAAATTACTGTTGGAAGAAAATTTGTCGTTTCTAACCCAGTTACAAGCAAAGTCTAACATCTGTACACGCGTTCAACCATTGACACTTACTTGAACGTATTGACATGATAAACTACATTAACGCTGTAATACTATATTAAGTCTTGCGACATGTTTAATGATCCCCTAGCAAGTACGGTACTAAAACAGTTGCCACCTTTAGGTTTATACTTGACTCTACGTGCAAAGAGTGTGCTGATTAGTGAAAGAGCCCTGATGGATGCAAATGGCGGTCTGAACTTTGCGTTTGCCAACAATAATCCAAAGTGACAGCGAGTGGTAGCCGTAACACTGCATTTTTAAACAATATCACATCCCTGTATCACAAGTCACCTTCATTAAAGCCAGCTTGTCTTTTGAAATTAGAGTTGAGCCGGACAAACTTTTTTTACGATTATGTCTACACCCTGCACAAACTTAGTAAAAATGCAATTCGGCGTAAAAATTTAGCCTTGTAAATCTGACCACCCCATTATCTGTCACAGTTATGGCCCAAATTGAGACTTGTTAACTGAATTCCGCAGTATTTTCTCGACCTTCAAGTTCAGTACTCTTTTCTTTATCATCCATTGTGACTTTTACATGACCTACAGTGGCTCGACGCAGATATCGACACGACCCGAGTGATTTGAATTGTTCCTCTAGTGATGGACTTTGAGTTGATTGCATCCCCGACGTCGCATTTAGAAGGCTATCGCGACGAGCTTGTTCTCTCAACTTGAGATTTCTTGGCAACAAAGATGGTGATAGCTCACCATTATTTTCTTCCAGTCCTGATGAGCGAGGCGACAATTGTATCAACTCTGACGGACGACCTCGATGCAGAAGAGAACTGCTCGACTGCCGAGTTAAAACGGGTGAACCTTGTGATGAAGAGAAGATCTCGTTATATGAGCGCCGACGAGGAATCGGCAAAGGATTCGAACCGCAGTGTGGCGACAAAGTAGCCTTTTCCCAAAGGAAAGTTGCCTTTCGATGGCTCAAAGTTGGAGAACATGGTGCTGATTTTGTCTCACTTTTAATGACTGGCAACTTAAGTTTGCCAGAAACATCTACCGAATTTTCTGTCTTGCTGGGGCTGCAAGATCCTGCATCGTTGTTCAAGTTCGTGCCTGGTTTGGCAATTTGAATCATCAGCGTGAGTTTTTTCCGTAACTTTTTAGCCTCTAAGTCCATTTTTCTTTCAAACCGATTGTGTTCACTCTGTATAGAAGCGTTTATCTTTTGATTTGTTTGTCTCAGTAGCGAGTTTCTTTGAACACAATTCCTCTCTTTCATCGAAAGTTCAGAGTTGTTGGATTGTTCCTCCATTATTGTCGGGTCTTTTGGACTGCCCCAACTCATCCTCCAAACCTTCCCTGTTAAAAACAAATATTGCTCGTCAGAGAGATATTAAAAAAAAACTTCACTTAAGTTTTAGCCTTTCATAATTGGAAATCAATCATTGCGCTATTATTGAACGAGGCGGTCTATTTTTTGTGTTTTGAATTTCTTTTGTTCCCAAGAATTAATTATCTTTCTTTTTCTAAGCTGCTTTATAATTCTATTCTTTTCTATCGCCAGTATTGTATTCCGGAACATATAAACACGATTCGTCGCCGGGGATCGGGAAATTCAATTTGAGTTCAAATCAAACTGGCTGTGCTAAGCCAGTTAAGTTGATTTAGGGTCAAAGTTCTTTTTGGTTTATTGAGATAATTTACAGATCTTTCACTATATTTTATTAATTTTTTACTACACTTTTTTTTCATTAGAAATACGCTTTTGCATCCAATGGGTCTAACTAAAAGCAACAACCGGGCGAATGTAGAAATGATTAACAAGTGATCTCTACTGAAGGGCTAACGATCTAATTTTTGAAGCAAACAAGACTTTTGGAGGTTTATCAAAGAGACAGTTACATAGCTTTTGCAATATCTATCACCGAGGTAGGGAAAGGGGCTTTTGCTCTTCTTTATCAACGAGGTTCATTCGTCGGCTTTAATTTCGACGGCAATGGAAAAGATACTGAACAATTAAGGAAGGACCCCCACAAGCGCTTTTCTGCATGCCGCGAAGATAAAAGACACCTGTCCGTTCCGATTTGCTAAATTAACGAAATAAACGATTGAAATGCCGTGCCGCACGAGAATTCTTTGGGAGTGTTAGGACGTGATATATCATCAATAAGTATATACTAAAACGGTGGATAGCGTTGAAGGCGCGCTCTGATTGGCTAGTCAAACTCCGAATATCCTTTGCTATTTACCTCCGAGCAACTCGGGAAAAAATGACGTCCCGGTTTGCATCCGTGACAAGCGAAGAAATCACTCAAATTATTAACGACGGTGGTGTATATTATCTCACTGTTTTAGTATATACTAAAACAACCTCAGTGTCGGTGGTTAGCGGTGGATATTTACCAACCACTTCCACTTCGGTGAATAGTTGTTAACTGTAACTGGTATAGGTTGAAATCCTCCAATAGGACACTTTACCAACCGCTTTTGATTGGGACGCGTGAGCTCTTGGGAATAGTCCTTACCAGGCTTCTCTGCGTTCAGCAGTTGAGGGAAGATAGCACGACAGCCAGTGCTCACGATTTGCGAGAGCTGCTCTTTTTTTTTTTTTAAGAAACATACGTCAGCGTGCTTCATCGAGATATGAAGCACACGGGAAATTTGGAGAGCACGAAAAGTGCGAAAGAGTTGCTCGAGGCGCAGCCGAAAGCAACTCTAGCTTCTTGGCAGCTCCAGTCCAAAATTTCCAACAGCTTCTTTATTTAACGCTTATCAATCCCGTATATCAATGAAGCACGAGTATCTTGCCATTTTACGAGTGTTGATGAAAACCGTGCTTGACTTTGAAAACCCTGGGAATAGAAATCAGTGGCTGCCTTTCATTATGTTTGGTGCCGGTTGACAGGAAAAGCTGATAAAGCAAATATTTGTCGCTCCTGTTAGAACAGAAAGAGTTCAACCAATCTAAAACGGTTGATCCCCAAGACAAAACGACTTTACTACGCTGAATGACAATTTTGTGTAGTCCGAGACGCGAGAAATCTCAGCTGAGAGCTCATTTCTGCGACTTTTTGTCCAAGCAGATTACATGTGTTCAGTAACAACATAAAATAACAACGTAGCACAACCAAAACTTTACTAAGCCAAGAAACGTTTATTGAACCTTCCCGTGAAAATCGAGCAAATGTCGCGCTTATTCCCCCTGCCTTCTCCCCTGGCGTTTAAAATTCTTTGTAGACTACAGGTGTAGTAGTAGTTTTAAGGTGTTTTAGTTTCTATGGGAACTCACTTTAGGAGTTCAGAGGATTAAAAAAACCTGTCGAAATTTTAAACCATATTAGTTACTTCCATATCTAAGTACCTTTCAAAGCTATGTATCGTTTCTTCGGGTAAAGGGATACAAAATTCGACACTGTTGGCATTACAGCTCATTATTATTGAAGATTAATGACCAGATAACTGCCGTTCTGCCGGGTCAGGCTTGAAAAAAAAAAGATATGGAGGTATAAATTCCACCCCCTACTGAGAAGGAGAAATTTAATTAGCCGAACAACACATCTTTTAATTACTTTTACATCGGAATAACCGTCCAGTGAATAGGATTATATATAATTACCTGAAAGGACGATTTATGACCCCCATGAGTGAAATATGAAATCCCACATTGATAACAGAAATGATTGCGTTTATTCGAGTTTATTGAAAAGAAAGTATTTAATTCACAATTATAATCATGATTACTAGTCTCCCTTCCTAATTTTTCTTTTTTTTGCGATTTAATTCTATTGTGTATTTTCAACTTCCGATCATCGACTGTCCTTGCAGATTTGGTCCTTTGTCGACACATCCGTTTGACAGGTTGCGTTTCAAAAAAGGCAGTGGACAAGGTGCAAATGATGTTCGAAACTATCTTAACGACTAAATTTGCATAGACATTTTACTAGTCTATTAGTCATGCTATCTTGTGTTACCTCTCTCGACTTGTTACTTACTTACTTACTTCTCGAGCTCCTGGCCTCTTTGCGTTCTTTGGTCAGTGAGCCGAAGCAAACTGCAGTAGTAATTAAACTCATTTACATTTTAGGCCTAAAGCCATTTGAGGCTATTTTAGTCGGATTTGGGAATTAATTTTCAATAGTTTTGAGGAACATAATGACAGATTGTTGCTTTCCATTAGCTGACTGAAGATTCCTTTAAAGACACCCTCATTACTTTTCAAACATATGAGTCTTTGAATCAATATTTATTTTAAAAGCATTTAGATTTAATTTGCGCATTTACCTGGTAATAAAGTTCGTTCATTTTAATGATAGGATACTTGAACGAATCCTGACGCTATGGTTATGATCTATTCTTAATCAATAATATATTTCAACTTGTACTGGCTTGTCGATTTTCCATTTTAACTTAGCTTTTACATTAATTTTTTGCAGTCGATTTTGCAGTTTTCTGCTCATGTTTAACAATTAACTGTTTTGTGGATTTCAAAAGCGTCAGGTAAATAAAGAAATTTTTAAGCCAGAATATATTTCAGTGTTGCAAAAAGGCCGCAGTATAATTGTTTTTAGGGTAGTGATGTGGACCGACAAGGAAGCTTTTAATTTTTAATTTAGGTAACTTTCCGACACCTTTTTCATGCACACCTTGGACACTGGAAAACTGTAAAAGAGCCTATCAGGGCCGGCTCTGCTCTCAAAAAAAAAGTTTACGCTTCCTGCTTCAATATTTTTTCCATGTATCGATCTTCTATCTTTTACCTCAAGCGAAAACAGTGTCTCTTAGTTTCCTGGTTTCTGCTTTAATTGGCCATATGTAAATTCACTACAAAACGCAGTAAGTTACCAGCAAATAACTTTTTAAAGGAGCTGATTCTTGTAAGTATACGCTTCGACCAACTCCACAATTTTAATATTATAATAAATATAATAACATAAATTTCTGCACATTACCATTTTGGGCCTAGAGCCATTTAAGGCCATTTCAGTCGGATTTGGGAATTAATTTCAATAGTTTTGAGTAACGCAATGATAGATTGTTGCTTTTCATTAGCTGACTGAAGAATCCTTTTAAGATACCTTCATTGCTTTTCAGAAAATTTGAATGTTTGAATCAATATTTGTTTCGAAAGCATTTACTAAAATCATAAACACCTGCTTAAACACCTGGTAATAAGGGTCGTTCATTTTAATGATAGAATATAAATGAATAGAATATAAATTAATCCTGAGCTGTTCTCTTTGGGGTCGACAGATCTCGTACTAAGTGTATACAAGAAGATCATGATGCTCGCATCTAACTCATCCACCCAGGACATAGAAAACAGCGCAGCATGTAAATTAATGGGTAACTTCGTTTGGAAAGAACAGTATCTGACATCCACAACTTTTGCAAATCTGGTGGCGGTAATAATTTTCAATTCCTTGTGAGCCTTCCTCACAATGTTTTTGAACGCAGTAATTATCGTAGCCGTGACGATAAAGCGCCAAATCAGAACAAACTCTAATGTGTTGTTAGCATTTTTGGCAGCAACAGATTTGCCAGTGGGGATTATCCCTCAGCCTCTACACATCGTTGCAGAAACTAGACATATTCTCAACGCTGGGCGGCCATTTTGCGCCGTAGATTTATTAGTAGACATTATGCGCCTTGGACTCACTGTGACATCATTTAGCCACCTAGCCTTGTGTTGCTCACCATCGACCGATACGTGGCTTTCGTGCATCCTTTGAGGTATTGCGACATTGTTACGACCAGTAAAATCAAAATTACGTATGATGCACGATCCTCGCAGTAGAGAGCGCTATTTATGCAATAGCGAAAATCAGACCTGAAAAAAATCAGGTCTGTACGGGCATCGTGCATCATACGTATCTATAACCGCAGTTCAAAACATATGAACTTCATATATTCATCGTATCCAAAATCAAACTTGGCGCACTATTAGCTTGGGCCATGTCTGTCGTTGTGGTAATTAGTCGGACTGTGGCAGCTTTCCCAGGGTATAACATGAACATAGATCCATTTTTGTCAAGATTGATCATTTTTCCATTGACGCTCATTCTCTCTGTTTCTATCCTTTTGTCGTCTCTGCGAATTGTGTTATTTTGTCTCAGACCCGGTGTCAGCGACGACGACTCCAACTTGGACAGCTGCCACAGGAAGAAGTTAAAAGGACAAAGAAAAACACGGAGTCGTCAAAAACTCTAATAATCATTGTCACTGTACTACTCCTTTGCTATGTACCTTCCATGATAGGCTCAGCTCTGTTAAGAGTTTCTACGGAAGATGTCACGTGACCACACATGTTTCATGCTCTGAGGACCTGGATCATCACTGTTTCCTTCCTAAATTCGCTTTTCAATCCTGTTAGTTACTGTTGGCGTATAACAGAACTGCAACGAGCTTTTTTTTGGAGATATTACAACTACGCTAGCGGCAGAACAGGAGCTCGGATAAAATGCTAGAAATACCTCAGTCTTCTGTTGTTTGTAAATCTTTACTTTAGGATATCCATCTCTTAAAATTT
The DNA here is from genome assembly GCF_964205215.1 of Stylophora pistillata. Taxonomy (NCBI): domain Eukaryota; kingdom Metazoa; phylum Cnidaria; class Anthozoa; order Scleractinia; family Pocilloporidae; genus Stylophora; species Stylophora pistillata. The sequence goes on from NC_142524.1 coordinate 34,680,354, forward strand.
AAAGCAAAACATGGAAATCAAACGCTGTCATCTTAATTCGTCAATTCATTAGTGTAATTAACCTTCTCAGGGGCGTGGTCAAACTGTGCAAAACAGAGGGTACTCGCCAGGCCCCGGTTGTTCGAAGGACGGATAACGCTATACACTAGATAAGTCTCTATCCGGTGGATAGCGCACTACGTTCTGGTAACACTTATCCGCTGGATAGCGATTTATCCGTTGGATAGCGTTATCCCCCCTTTGAACAACCGGAGCCAGATTGTTATGTCGTCCTCCACGCCGTGTTTTACTTCTAAGAAAGTGCGAAAAAAAAAAAAAGAAAGGTTACAAAAGGGAGAGGGGTCACGGACACCCCAGGACCCCCTGCCTAACTAAGTCCCCGCTTTTTTAAGTCATACCAAGAGATTATAACCTGTTTATATTCTCTTGTCACTAGCTTACATAAATAGGTTAAAAGGATCTCTACCGAAGTCTTGCTTATATCCTCGCAGATGTTTTATTTAATTTGTCTTAAGATGTTTGACTTTTCTAGGCCACGAAAAGATGAAAAAAAAAAAAAAACATTGAATACAACGAGGTAAGTGTTCACTGAAATCGAATAGTACTAGCGTATATTTTGGCGTTGAGAAGGGTTTATGACGGCAGATAAGTATGTCAATACTGAATTCCATCTTTTATCAACACTGAATAGCAAACAAACATCTGTAACAAATGCCAAATTATGAAACGTAAAACGTAGGAATGTAACTAGTAAAGACTAATTAAAAACGACAATAGCGATTCTGTAGCCACTGAGGAAGTAAGACATTTTTTGTCGAAAACTAAAACTTACTGGAAACTTTGTTACACTATGTTGAGGGGAAGTTAGCAAGTATAAGCCTTACTCGAAAACTTTTACGGAAAAGCCTGAGAATCGAGACTCAAAAGGTTTATTAATTAGATTTCTTCATCAAAGTCAGTTTCTTCTGCTCTACGAATAGGAGTTCTAATATAACGACAAGTTTTGATTGCTCTGAATGCATCCTCTAGATTTTGATGCAGAGCTTTTCGCCTGTGTTCTTTCAGTAACAAATAATTAAATGGATTTTCGGAGGAGACTGATTCGTCAATAATCAACCCTGAGCTGACTATTTTTTCAGCCTGTCTGTGATCTTCACTTTGATTTCCAACTTCTTCTTTCCCTGTTGGATCGGACATATCTTTATCCCATCGCTGATCTTGTTTAATTGACACGTTGAACGTCTCTATTTGAGGATTTGGCATAACCCGTAATTCTCTTTCAATTCCTGAATCCACATCTTTAATTTCTAACGTGTTACTATCCTTATTCGTTAGATTATTCGCTTTCAAGTTTTTCCTCAAAGGAGCCGTTTTTCTGTGTTTGATTTTATTGTCTCCCGAGTTTGTTTCAATCGAAGGTAGTCGAACAATCTTTCTCTTTTCTCTGAATCTGCCATCACCTTCAGAACTCTCTAACAGTTGACTAAACTCGTCTTGAATTGGGAATATGGCTGAAGACGATTTACCAGGATGTGGATCAAAGTCTTGTGGATCTTCGCTGATCAACTCGTCTCCGTAATTATGTGAATTGGCCGTTTTAGAAAGAGAGATCGAAGGGAGAAATATTTTCCCGTCGCTGTTGTCAACATTGCTGTTATGTTCTTGCCTTCTATTTCTTTCGATATCCTGGCGGCGTTTGTCAATTCGATGCTTTTTCCTTTTCATTCGCCTCTCTTCCTTATTTAAAACTCTGCTTCGCTCGTGTTTTTCGGACTCAAGTCTCGTTGACAGCGCTTGGTACCTAGCGTTTTCAGCCATGTTACTCGGAGCAACTTTCTTCTTGTCACGAATTCCTGTTGCAATATGAATTCCCAGTTTTCCTATATCCGGCAGATGAATACCTGCCATCAGTCTGGAATCCTGAACTCAAGACAGTCTGAAATGTGCGTAGTTGTAAAAAGGGCCGCGTTACTGTAGATTTCACATTGTTCCGTTTTCACTCATCATGCAGAATAACTGTCTGTCCTCTGGCTAAATCGTAGACTGCTTCACTGATTTGTCAAAAATGCAAATGAAATTCAACTTACGGTTGAATTGAGAGATGGTAACTTGTGTACCTAGCGCACATTTGCCAACCTATTTTTTTATCTGCTCGGACATCTAACGAATTGTCTGTATCAAAGAATTTTATGATTATTAATGACCTTCATGATTTAGGTCTTCAGGTTACTAAATATGAAAGCAGATCAACGATTATCCTATTGAAATGCGAAAAAGTGGATCATGACTAGTTAAACTGAAATGAATGAAAACAATCTAATCGATGTGATCAAACAGAAGCTAATTAAAGGTAGCTGACTGACAGCACTGTATATTTATGAGCGCATTACATTGTTATTGTAACCTCCGTGTTTCGCAAAAAAGGACTTAAAGCAGTCAGGACGGCAACGCCAAGGAAGACGTCGATTAAAAAATGAGTTTCTACTTTTAGTTAGAATTTCGAAAATGGCTGCATGTGTTTACCGTCACATAGGGCGCCAGACCTCAAACTCAACATAACGCATAAAAGTAGCGCTGAGTTCCAAATGTAAATTAAAATAATTTGCCGCCGCGGTTTCGCTTCGCAGACGACGCAAATTTTGGTGATTTCACGTTGTTGTTTTGCAAAGGAAGGCTAAGAAATGTACAACGTTTTAAAACGCACGTGCTGGGCTATTGTTCTGCCAATTAGATCTATTGTTTTTTCCACGTTCTCGTCGCCGTAGCCGTCGTCGTTTACTTAAAGTCTTTGGTACTAACCCACGGGATGGGAGTAAGACGGGACTCCCCCCTCCCTCTCCCCACTCCTCCCCTCCGTCGACGTTCGTCGATAATTCCTGGCATATTTTGACATTCAATCTGCAAAATGGCGGCTGACTCTGCAGTGTGTTTTGCAGGGTATTTTGTTTGATTTTGACAACACACTCGTGCCAACAATGGAGGCTGACCTATACGCATTTCAAAAAGTAAAGGAAAAGCTGCTTGAATATTTCGACGCTAAAGATGCAGAGAACATCGCTTCGAAGCATTAGACACCTGTTACAAAGACATACTCGTGGTCTCTGGATTCTTTCAAATTTGATCAACACGCGTGGCGGGTGAATTTATGGGGAAGTGTGTTAAATTGTGATTCTGATGTTACTGAAAAACCGTCAGCAGCTGATATGTATGCGATATGGAGATCGGCATGGCTTGAAAAAATGGTGATTGAGGATGAAATTTCATCGCTCGTTCAAGAACTCGCAAAAGACTACAAAATCGCAATTGTTACTCAGTTATTCAACGAGAAAAGATCACAACATCAGGGGCTGACGGATTGTTCAAAACTATCGTGATAAGTGGCGATCAACCGCATCCGAAACTACATCCAGTAAGTTTTGACACTGCCTGCTCGCTGATATCTGTTGATCCCAGAACTGTGTCATGATTGGAGATAGTCTTGCTCATGATGTACAAGGGAGTAAAAATGCTGGTTTAATGGCCTCTGTATGGATAAAACTTAGAGGCTGTAACCGCAGTGGAGAGGATCCAGAGCCAGATTTTACTGTAGATTCTGTTCTTGATTTACCAAAGATATTGAATGAGTTAAATTCTCCCACTGCAAACTAAAACTGGTAGTGAATACACTAAATTTGTATACATCTCCATGTTATAAAAGAATTGTGCTGTTGTAGATATCATTTACCAATTTTTTACACTTTTAATTTTTTTTTGTTTTAAAAATATAAGGTAAGAATGAAGGGACAGTTGATATTCTGCACATAAGCTCTGTGTTATTAAATTCTTTTGAGTACATTTGTCATTTCCAATGTTTTGATTATTTGACTTTAAGTCAATTAAGTGTGTTGAGAATTTAATTTTTCATTTTCACCCACCCTGCAACCCACCTATTCCACACACTCACACACGCACTCACGCACGCACTCATGCACGCACGCATCCACGCATGCACACACAATCAAAAGCCCTATAAAATTACCATCACTTTAATATGAACCATTTCTGAGATTTCAGTATATTAATTCTCAGTTTATAAACAAGCCATGCCAGGTTGTTAGTCACTGAATACTAACTAATAAACTGCCCAGAGGAAATCAGCACTCGACAGTGGCATAACCAGGATTTTCAGTGGGGGGGGGGAGGGGGTTTACACTGTGTAAAACAGAAGGCATTAATTTTACTGGATTGCCATGTTACCCTTCATGCCATGTTTTCCTTAGAAAAAAGGGCCCACAAAGGGGGAGTCACAGACACCCCAGTACCCCCTAACTATGCTCTCGCCCACTCACCCCACATTCTCACTTTTTCGTGCAAACCGACTGCCTTGTAAAGGTTCAACGAGGATAAGTACTTCGAACCTCTGTGATGAACACCCAGTGCCTGTTGCATAAAATGAGAAACTAGGGGTAGATTAATAGCGCGGCTCAATTCTTTTTTTCATTATTATTGCATCGAAAAAATGCTCGCCAAAATTCCACCTGCTCTGCAGGCTATCGAAAGCCATTAAATATTTGGTCGTCAAAACGACCGCATGAGTCATCAAGACAACTGACCGCGATGAGACTGTTAACTAAAAAGTTTCCCTGCTCATGCGCGGTGCCATGGTTGGCCCTCGGCCATCTTGCTTTCTTCCACGTTTTGTCTGTCTTTATCGTATTTTGATCAAAAACGTGTTCATAAATCAGTTGAGACGCTTAAAATTCTTACAGAATGCCTTTCCAATGAGTGGTGCGGTTTTATAAACCTTAACATGTCCAGGTAAGATGTCTGTTGTGTTGTAAAAGAGACCGGTGTCGTGTGTTCATTTTGTTGCAATTTTACTTATTTCGCGATGTAAACCGATGTCCTCGTTTGATTTAAGCTCTGCCTCCGGACAGACACCAAAATCCTATGGGATTACTTCCCCAATATCCTTGGCAGGACCCAAGCCCGGAGTAAGTAAAAAATTCAGACCACAAGCACACGTGGAAAGTTGATCCTAAAATTTACCCAAGCATGATCGCGTCTTCTAGGCCAGTGAGATTAGCATCATGTGTGATTGGTTAATTATGAACACAGCTGTGTGAGTTAGGATGATGATTTCTGCTCATTGTAATGCTAGTCAGACCAATACTATGTTATGAATAAACTTCGTTACAAAAAAAATAATCGTGTTAGTGTGCATGGAGTAATCTCTTATCGTCATTTTACCAGTAATGACTTATTTTAAGTCCGTACGTGAACATACTGTTTTCACCAAAAAATACGATAATATTAAAAAAAGGGTTCATGTTTCAGAAACATGATTAACATTTGTTGTTTGTTTGTTTTTTTTTTAATTAAAGTTTTTGGCAAATTTAACACTGCAGATGGGAAACCGATCTTGCTGCTTTATTATGCAATATTATTGTCAGGCTATGTGGTGCAATAGATTCCTGAAGTAGTTAGTGTAAATCTGAATGTGCATTTCTTACTTGCATGTTTTGAATGTGCCTATAAAAAAAACTGCAGATGAAAGATTTCAAATGGGTCTCTTGGCTTATTTATGTATGAAATTTTTACAAAATTTGTACAAGGGTTGTTGAACCAATCACTGAGTACATACATTATTTTGTCCTTTCCAACCAATAGCTTTCCTGTATTAGGAGTTGAGTAGTGTTGGGCAATTCTTATTTTCTTAGGACGTAACACTTACAAAGGCCCTTGAGGAAAGTCTCAAACCTTATGGAGTCTTTGAATCTGAGGAAGAACTTCAACACAGGTTATTAATGTATAGTGTTTTTAAGACTTGTTTGGTTGCTATGGCAAGTAGAAAAATAATGGGGGTAACCTTTACATAAAGTAGCCAATTTTTTCAGACTATATGGTTTAGTCAGGTAGCTTTGTGAGCTTTGTTGGTATATTTTTTATGGTGTATATGGACTTAAGTTTTTTCAGTTGTCTCTGGCCATCTGGGTGACTTTAAAAAGAGCTTAGCTTTAAGCCATAAATGTGTAAGAGGTCAACTTTCTCTCTTTAATGCTACCATTATAATGAATGGTTTTGATAATCTGAGAGAAATTTGTTACTTTAATTTTTCAAAGTTTTCACATTGGCTATTTCTGATCAAACCTTGTCCAAATTTTCCAAACTGAAACTTCACAACAAAGTTATGTGTGTTGATTGCCACCTAGAATTATAGTCTCACATGTAATTTTTTAATTGCATCGTTGGTGCAACTTCTCCATTTTCCCTTTACTTTTAAATTTCCACCACCCTCTCTGATTCTAATTGAAAATCCATCAACTATTTTTTGTGGTTTGTAGGATAGTTGTCCTTGGAAAACTTAATACTCTGGTCAAACAGTGGATCATTGATACTAGTCTAGCCAAGGTTAGTGAGAATTAGATGGTGTGCATGAATGTTTGACTGCAGAGTTTTAGATAAAGTCTAAATTGTATGTTTCTAATTGTATGTTATAAAGGGTAAATAGAATCCAAGGCCAAAAATGATAGCGATGACTGAAATTCCTGTAAATCTAAAGGCAGCAGTTAGAAATGGTTATGCTAGAAAAATGTATAATAATAAATGTATCAAAATTGTTCTTTCTAACAGAACATGCCAGAATCTGTTGCTAATTCTGTGGGTGGAAAGATCTTCACCTTTGGTTCGTACAGACTTGGTGTTCACACTAAAGGTAAGTAGTTATTTTTGCACATTCTCCATATCTACCTGGGAAAACTCTACTTCTAAGTAAGTCACCACCTTTTGGGGAGGTAACTAGGGTCCTGATTTGAGAAAGGAAGGTCTCCTCTCTCAAGATGAGACTCTTGTCTGGCAAGAAGGCAAAAACTGAATGCTTTTATCTTACCAAGTTATTTGGTGATGAATAAAATAATATACCGAGGACATTTTTTTGTTAGTTCTCTGACTGATCTGAACTGATCTGCTTGGCAGTGTATTGATATTGTAATGTAAAGAGGAATTGTTGTGCCATCATTCCTGGGAATAATAAAAATTGGATAGATGGAGACTTGATTATACTTGTTTGTTGGAGAAAACAAACTGCAGATATAAAGAATAAACCACAAAAGATGTAGTGTATAAGAATGGTGAAATTTGGGAAAGATTAATACAGATGATGAGCAAAGAATTTAGGTTACAGTTTTCAAGCGGCATTAACTATTATATACTTGTAACTCCTTCAAGACCATTTTTAATTATTGACCATGATGAAATTGACCACAAGTAATATTATGATAAGGTGACATGCTGTGATTCAAATATCTAGGAGCTGATATTGATACCCTCCTTGTTGCTCCTCGTCATATTGAGCGATCTGACTTCTTTGGGACATTTTATGAGATTCTCAAAAACAATGAGGATGTGAAAGAACTAAGGGTAAGATTTTGTTGCTGTACCATGCTGTAAGTCTACAAGATACAATTTTTTTCAACTGTTTACATGTAGTTTGGATGTTATATCAAAATTGAGCTGTTGCAAGTTCACTTCAAATTGTCTTCAAATTGGCAAAATGTTTCATTTACCTGTTGAGTTTTGAGAGTGCAAGAACACTGGCACTGTATAGTACAGTCTAAATGCTTTTGTCAACACTCACAACACACGAATTTTATGAACATCAAACAAGCAACCAACTTATCAAAGTCTCAAGATTAAATTCAACTGATTTTAAAAAATTGTTCGTTTTAGGTCAACTGCTTTAAAGTATGAACCTTATTTTTCCAATTTAACGTTTTCAATTTGGTCTTTATTCCTCTCTAGACTGTTTTCTAGATTTTCTTTTGGTGTAGGCTCTAAAGAACAACTTTCTGAAGCATGCATTATTTGTTCTCTTTTTTCTAGGCTGTTGAAAATGCTTTTGTTCCTGTCATCAAATTGGTGTTTTGTAACATAGAGGTAAGTCTTGCTGCATGTATGTTGTGGTTTTTCCTCCCTTTCAGTCAAACTTTGTGAAATTATGTGTGAAAGCTTATTTCCCATTTGGTCTTGGGTTAGATGGACTTGTTGTTTGCCCGACTAGCTCTGCCTGAGGTGCCAGATGATCTGAGTCTATTAGACGAGAGTCTACTAAAAAACTTGGATCCCAAGTGCGTCAGAAGTTTAAATGGTAAGATTCAAGTAAAGCTCTTGTTTGTATAGTTAGCTTTATTTTGTATAGACTTTCTATAACAGAGTGTAGCTATCCATTTAGTACATAAATGACACAGCCAGCACATGTGCCTGTACAATTTATTGAAAGAAACCACTTCATAGATAAGAAAAGGAATCTTCTAAATGTGTCCATACTTTGGCAGTATTACTATTACATGTGTAAATTATAACACACTTTTGATATTGTCTTTTTTTCAGGTTGTCGTGTCACAGATGAAATCCTACACTTAGTTCCCAATATAGAAAACTTTCGGCTTACGTTAAGAGCTGTGAAACTATGGGCAAAAAGTATGTATTATTGGCTTATTTCTTCAGTCTTGCATTTGGGAATAGTAACACTGATCTCTTGCAACAACTTACTGCATTTCTTTGCTCTTCCAGACCGAGGGATTTACTCCAATGTATTAGGTTTCCTTGGTGGTGTGTCCTGGGCAATGTTAGTGGCTCGCACATGTCAGCTGTATCCAAACGCTGTGGCAGCAACACTTCTTCAAAAATTTTTCCTTGTGTTTTCAAAATGGTGGGTCATCAATAAGTACTAACAGTATTAACATTTTACATGAAGACATGTACACTGCACTTGTGTACTCTGATGGTTGACCCACAGGGGGTCCACACAAGCGGCGTGTCTGGTCATTTGTTTGAAATATAAAGAAATATATGGGAGAATATTAAAGAGCCGTAATATCTTAAACTTATATCAAGGAATGTCTTTTTAAGGCTGAAAATAAAAGTAAACCTACCTCACTTGCTGTGTATTGTCATTTCTGTGGTTCTAAATGGCGAATTTGAGTGATTTGGTAGATTTTGCATTGACTGTTACTCTACTGTAGAAGAAGGAGACAAGGGTGGAAAGCTCATTTTCAACCACTCCAGTGCGAAGCCAATTTTCACCCTGAAATTAGAATCGCCCGGCTTCCAGATGGAACACCAGATAAACTAAAAGGTTGACGCTTCTTCTCGTGTCATTCAATGGAAGATCCATTCAAATTCCAAGCGCTAACCACCAAAAAACTTTCGAGAAATGCAGCTTTCCAAGCGATCGGCATCTGCGGCACAGATTTGGTGTGCCAGGGAGCAACTGTTGCGCTGTTTGCTCCACGCTGATTGGATGATGGTAAACAATGCCCTGTTTCAAATGCCTCATGTGAGAGGGGAGTCAGGGGCATATTCGCGCCGGCGATTCATCTACTGACTAGCCTGTTGTGAGGTTTAAGGCGCGTCAGTAGTTGAATCGCCAGCGAAGATATGCCCCTGACTCCCCTCTCACGTGAGGCATTTGAAACAGGGCATTGTTTACCATCATCCAATCAGCGTGGAGCAAATTGTGTGACGGCTGCTCCCTGGCACACCAAATCTGTGCCACAGATGCCGATTGCTTGGAAAGCCGCATTTCTCGAAAGTTTATTGGCGGTTAGCGCTTGGATTTTTAATGGATCTTCGATTGAATGACACGAGAAGAAGCGTCAACCTTTTATTTTATCTGGTGTTTGATTTGGAAGCCGGACGATTCGAATTTCTGGGTGAAAATCGGCTTTGCGCTGTAGCGGTCAAAAATGAGCTTTCCACCCTAGTCTCCTTCTTATACAGTAAAGTAACAGTCAACGCAAAATCTACCAAATCGCTCAAATTCACCATTTAGAACCACAGAAACGACAATACATGGCAAGTGAGGTAGGTTTACATTTATTTTTGAGCCTTAACATAGACATTCCTTGTTATAAGTTTACGATATTATGACTCTTCAATAGTCTCCCATACATTTCTTTATATGTCGAACAAACGATCAGACACGCCGCTTGTGTGGGCCCCCTGTGGTTGACCCTCTTAGATTGAAGATTTTTTTCTCTTTGTCACTCCTAACAATGTGTAATTCTCTAAATATGATTTGTTGTTTTCAGGGACTGGCCAAATCCAGTTTTGCTGAAGAATATCACTCAACCTACTGAAAAACTAGGCTTGAATTTTCCTGTTTGGGATCCAAGGGTAAGTACGTGAAGAATACTACGTGTAGTTTTAGTTCAATTGCGATATGTACTTCAATTGCGATATGCACTTCAATTGCGATATGCACTTCAATTAGGATATGCACTTGTTCACTAATGGTGACAGTGACAGCATGAGGAAATATTGACATCAGATTTTAATGAGGAGTTGTTTGTCTCTAAAAAATTAATGTTGTAAGTCTTTTTTTTTTAACACTGACTGCTCATGTTTTTCAATCAAAACTTGTTAGAACACTTCGATCTAATATCATTGCAAAACTCCCTAGTCAGTTTACCAAAGTTTAGCCCAAAGATGTTTGATTAATGAAACATCTTCCATTGAGCCTTTGAAAATGGCAATTGCAGTCTTCAACAACAGTTCTCCTCATTACTGGGCACTTGATCACTTGATGAACTGTTACTTCTACATAAGAATCAAGGCTGATAGTTTCGAAAGAAACTGTTTGGGGCTGCGTCGGTGGGAGTAACAAAATAATTTGGATATATCAACAAAGTTGAAATGGTAAATTGGCCACTGTAACGAATACAAAAGCTGATGTTTTGAGCGTTAGCCCTTCGTGGGAGCGAAGGATTTGCTCCCACGAAGGGCTAACGCTCGAAACATCAGCTTTTGTATTCGTTACGGTGGCCAATTTACCATTTCAACTTTGTTACTTCTACACACTGTAGATTCAGTTCATATCATCTTCAAGCTCAGATGGATCTTAATCTTTGTTTTGTTTACAGATCAATCCAGCTGATCGATATCACCTCATGCCAATCATAACTCCAGCTTTTCCACAGCAGAATTCCACTTTTAATGTCTCAATGTCAACAAGAGCCATCATGAACGAAGAATTCGCAACTGGTGAGTTGAACTCTGTTCACTGGTTTCCAGCCTACCTGTGTTCTGCCGTTTTCTTTTTAGTTTAATGACCCATAGTGCTCTTAAACAGGTCTCTTTATCAGGAACAGACAAAGGGTATTGCACTCCACCCCCTGCCCCCCTCCATAGATGAGATGCCTGTTTATACAAGGTTACTTCTCATGGCATTGTGTTGTATTAACCATGTTTCAAATTTCTCAGTAAGGTTGGACCTTAGGACTACAAAAAGATTGATTTGAATGAGTAGTCTAACTGGGAATTGGGGTTACCTGCATTAACTATTTGAAGGACAACTTGAACAGACTATTTGCAGTGTCCTGTTTACTGAGTTGTCATACTCTGGATCACTTCATGCTGGGGGAATTTGATTCTAAGCTTTTTGGTTTTGACTGCATAGCTGACTTACTAACTTACATGTGATGGTTCTTTCAAAGGAAGTGTGTCTCATACCTGATATATTCAGCAGTCTAAAACTTTCCTTTTTTTCGGTTACAGGCCTTACTATCACAAGTGATGTTTTAATTGGCAAGTCCACATGGGATGCACTGTTTCAACCACCCAACTTCTTTAGCAAATACAAGTACATGATCTCTTGTTGTTTCTTGTGTCTCAATGTTAAGCTAAGCCTTTATTGCGCTGTTGTGTATAATCTTAATGTACATCTGAGAACTGTGGCAATAAAAGTGCAGTGTTCAAGTGTGCTGTTTGATTGTTTACCTGTTCTTGCTGATAATGCCTTGTGGCAATTCTATGGTACAATTTGTAAAAAGAAGAAATTTTCTTGTAATTTAGTTACGAGATGATGAAATTGTACGTTATTGTTATGGGCATTCAAGATGACTCAAAACAAATTTACCTCCAAATGGATAAAACAGAGCAGCAATATTGAACATTTAATTTGTGAAAAATATTTGCACTGCAAAGTGTTTAATGTTTAAGTGTACAAATGTTGCAAACAAACATTTTAGAAGCTAGCCATATTATGGCAGTCTTGAGACTTTTTTCTTGATTACCTCTTCTTCAATACATCACCTACATGTAGGGACAGTCAAACCCAATGGTCATGATACAGTGTTCTTTATTCTCAGTGATTGTAAATGGCAGAATATGCAATTTTAAATTATCAATCATTTTGCTGTTATTGCCATCTCTTCTGAATTTGAAATTCAGTCATTTTTTAGACTGTTGTGAAGTGTGTCATCTCTCAAGAGCAATAATATTTGATTTACGGACTGCACTTTCAAAAAGCAGACTGTTTCCCAACCAGCACCATTTATTGCTGGTGAATTCTATTCTCCACATTTCAGACATTATATTGTGTTAAGTGCCATATCCAACTCTGAAGAGGATCACTTAGAATGGTGAGTTGTTTTTCATTTCATTCATTTTCAGCTCACATACAGAAGAAAATGACTGCTGAGACACACCAGGCTTTAGGCACTAAACTTTGTTAGATAGTCACAATAAATCCATTTTTTCATGTTCCATGCTGGTTACAAGAAGATGAATATTTTTCTTTCTTTTACTTTGACCAAGCTTAAAATTTACTACCTTCTCATTTTTGTTATTTACTTTTCTTTTTTTCTCTCCCAGGATTGGTTTAGTAGAATCCAAGGTCAGAATACTTGTGTCAAACCTGGAAAACACCCAGTATGTCATGCTTGCTCATGTGAAACCCAAATCATTTGGCCCACTAGAACCAAATAAGTAAGTTTTGTTTGTTTTTGTGTGAAGTTTAACTTGCAACTGCTTTCCAACCTCGGCAAATCAACATCTTAACCATATGGCAGATTAAGAAGGAAGAGGCTACAGTTCATGAGAAGTAACAAAACCATCATATGGAGATATTTTCTTGATACAACTTAAAATTCTAAGGGACAGCAAAGAAGGAAATGTATAGTGACCAGTTTCATGTAGAAGGATTTACTTTGTGGTGACTTGTTTGCTTTTGAAAGCTTTGAAAAAAAAATTCAACTCTTCTATCAGGATTTTGGAGAAATGACTATGATGTCACTGCAATACTTTCCACTTACAGGTGTACGTGCAGTTTGTCTCTTTCAAGCTACAGATTTAACGCAGTTTTGTTGTTTATATTTCAGAGCGTCACCCACCACAAGATGGTTTATAGGACTACAGTTTGAGAAAAAGGGTAAGCGTCACTTGTTCATTACAGATTATTATCTTTTCAGTGTTTTCACTTGTTTTAGAGTTGTGCAAAAATCACCAAAAAAACCCCACACGAAATGGAAATGTTACCTCATTGCTACTTTGTTGCATTGACAGAAAATGTAAATGTAGATTTGACAGGAGCAATTCAGATGTTTACAAATACTGGTATGTAAATCGTATGATCATACTTTCATATTTATCTATATGTTTTGCTTTTTGAGCTCAATAAGTCAAGATTACTTACTTTCTACCATAGGCGACCTGGATAAACGTTACTTGAACGAAAGCTTTTATGAGCTGAGCATTCTAGATTTCCAAATGCAAGAGCCTTCAGGCACCAGTGAATGTTCTAGGAGCACATCTTTGATGATGGCTTTATTTTGAACTCTCCCTTCCGTTTTTTTTAGTTATTTTTTAAAAAAAAATAACTATATGTTAGCGTATAGATTGGTGTATTGTGGTGTAGTGTAATCTGATCAGCGCAATTTGTTGTATCTCTAAGCAATCTGATTGGCGCATCTCTTTTTTGGTGTATCTCAACGCAATGTGATTGGCCCAATTTTTTGGTGTATCACAAACCAATCAGATTGTAGTATTTTTCGATGTCGCACCAAACAGAGCGTTCTTGCTAATTTGTGGTTTGACAGGTCTTCAAATTTGAGCGAATCAACACGTGAGTCGGAGAGAGCGGTTCGCGAATTAAGGAAATGTATGAGTCGTGTTGTGAAAGCGGAGGAGTTGTGATCGTTGTACGACTATGCTTATTCTTCCTTCTGAAGGAGACTGAGTGGAACATGAGAAAAATTTTGAATCAAATATTACTTCAGATATTGATAGGAGCAACTTCAGGATATTTCATTGCTATATATGAGTTAGTCAGCGATTCCAATTTTGAATTTCGCTCAAGGAACGAGGTAAGATGACATCTACAAGAGTTGTACGATCATCTATTCAATGTAATGGCTCTTGTCCTTCGTGAGGATTTTATCGCTATGATCTGTCTGGATTTGAAAGGTCGTCAGGGAACTTTTTCTACCGATTAGCGAGTTAAAACGTGCATGTTTTGTGTACCGCTCCTTCACTTGCGACGCACACACCGTCAGCTAAAGGCCAACACTAATTTAGCGTTATAGCGTGTTGTTTTGGAAGGGTTAGTTTTGCTGACTCTGGTAAAACTTGCGCGAGACATTTGCATAAATCACATTTGATTGATTATCTTTTTTTTTTTGCCATATGGTTGCTCTTTTAGCAGCGGTTCCAACGACCACCAAGTTACATTTACTTTCTGCGTCGACTGCCTTGTTACATATCCGTTTCTTTGCTTCTAAAAGTTCTCTAAGAATTATATATTGTTTAAACGATATTTTCCCGTTACAATTGCGTGTTTACTTTTTACTCGCCAGTATGGATTAAACTTTCTTAGATGAAATGCCATTTTCCAGTAAACAACGTAAATTTTATGACATAAATCTACCTCAATGAAAAATATTTCACAAGGGACAGAATGGTACGGTCGGTTAATTTTCCACGCAACTCTCACGTGCTTAGACGTTTTCTACCAATAAAATTCGCTTTAAGCTAACCTGGACTTTACCCCATTACGTGTCAATTTCCTGTAAACAACCTGCATTTTATCATCACGTATTTCGCACGCACAGGGCAAAGTCCAGATAGGCAACAACCAATCAAGTAGCCCACCTTATTATCCTTTGAAAAATGATACTTTCTCTTGGTTCAATCTACTTTCACTTGTTTGAAGAACGGAGACCGGAAAGTATCTTTGTCCAGAGGCTGTAAGAGATCAAATAGAGCTTTACACTGCAAAATTACATGGAAGATTATTTTGAGGCAACCATCTGTTACTGAACAAGAGGCTACACGGAGCCTATATTTGGGCCGGATTTGTGGATCAGCGGATTGAATTGAATTGGTTCGAATTGAAGGCTTTGCTGTTTCAGCAAAATCGCTGTGGAGTGCTTTTTATGGTTTGTTAACATGGAGAGTTATGGAGACTAAGACTTCGGAACAAGTCGATGCCATCCATGACAATTTGGGAAAACTAAAATCGGCAGAGGAAATGCGGGATCACTCATTAAAAATTTGCATTTGAACACGATGATTTTGCTTACAAGGATTTCTCTTGCTTACATCTAATAACAAACCTTTGAAGTTTTTTTTGCCTCAGAACGATATATCACAGAGGGCATTTTATAGACCTCAAGTTTTTTGACTGATTGAAATTAAAGGTATGTGGCAGTGACTTCCACAAGTTTTTTTTAAAAGAAAAGAAAAAGAAAAGAAAAGTACAATTTTTTTGTGCGCAATATTAATTTACGAATGGATTCAATCGCCAATGTTTACGTAAGATGATCATATTAATTAATCGAATTTAAACAATCGGCCAAAACTTTAACTGTTCCCAAGGGTTGTTGTTGTCACCAGTACGTTAACAATAGAAGTGATTCACGGTATTAGGTTTGTACTTTAAATAAATATATTTAAGTGCACTCGAAAGATGAGTATAAACTGTAACAAGCTTATCGTTGATGCGCGCCCAGTACTTCAAATCTGACTGACAATCGATGCCAAAACTCAACCTCGTTCCCAGGCTATGTCCACCACATTGCTTTACGCTGATTAAAAAGTGCGCGCTATTGTGCATTTTCTTGCACAGGAAAAACCAAACGGAATTTCTGATTGTGGCCCTTAATGGTCAGAATAATAACTAGGACTTTGTCTCTGACGAAGTAACGGCAATAAGCACAAATTTAGCCTACCAGCAGAGAGAGAGAGAGAGAGAGAGAGAGAGACGTAAAGGCACTTTTGTAACCTCACTGTGGCACTTGTGTAACCTAAAGTGGCACTCGTCTAACCTACAGTGGCACTTCTGTAACTTTAATGGCACATATGTAACTTATGGCACTACTGTAATCTGGCACTCGTGTAACTTTTGTGGCACTCCTGTCACTTTTGTGGCAATCATGTAACTTTTGTGGCACTCTTGCAACTTTTGTGGCACTCTTGCAACCTTTGTGGCACTCGTGTAACTTTTTGGCACTCGTGTAACTTTGTGGCACTCGTGTAACTTTGTGGCACTCGTGTAACTTGACAAAAAGACAAAAGACAAAAGTGAAACTGATGATCTTACCAGTTTTGACATCTTATTTAAAACTGAACAGAGAACGAGAGAATGGAATCTACTTATTTATTATTATAACATAACCAAAGTAAAGCGCGCGCTCTGATTGGTCAAGTTAGCGTCCCCCATTTGCCCATGGGTGTACGCTGCTGACGTGAGCAAATGCAAAGACTATTTTTCCGCGCGCGCTTGTTTTTTTCTGGTCACGTAAGATTTGTTAAACAAAAGGGAACTCTTTAGCTACAAAGTGTTAATCTTATAAAACAAATGGTAAACACCACAGCGCGTACACTATTGAGTTATGGATGCACTTGGGAGGTTTGCTAAGCACTCAAGAAGCTAGAGTCGCTCTCGGCTATGGCGTCGAGCGACTCTTACGCTTCTTTCGTGCTTAGCAACCTCCCGCGTGCATCCATAACTCAATAGTGTACGCTGTGGTGTTTATCATTTGTTAATTATTTTTTTTATAAGCGAGAAGAAGAACCAGTCAAAATACCTGTAGATTTCAGCGAAGTATACGAGTTGATACAGTGTCTCCAGACTTGCCACCGTTAAATAAACTTTGTCCTATGTTGTCTCTTTAGTCCACACCCAGGCAGTGACAGCCAAAATGTTCAAAGAGGGTATGAGGATAGAGGCAGAACACGTCAAAAAGTGAGTCAACTGAGTTGGATTCCAGTTTCAGTCGCACGTATCTCCAAAAGTAGTTTCATTTGAGATTTGATGAGAAAAAAAAAAAACAGCAAGCACCACCCTTTTTGATTGAGTGACAACGCCAATCACAACAAAAGCAAAATGAGCCGATGAGAACTCAAAGCAAACACAAGCAAACTGACTGAAAAGACGCAACTGACCAAGAAGTGATTGTTTTAAGTGTCCTTCTCATTGATTGAGGGCGTGGCGCGAGTTTCTAGATCAATCACCGAGCCTAGCAGGACGCAACTGACGCAACAGAGCAAGTCGTCATTGCTGTAAGTTTCCTTTTGATTGGCTTAAAGGGTGGTGCGAGTTTCTGGACCAATCCCAAAGCAGAGTCAGCGAGACCAAATTGAATTCTTGTAAGACCAGTTGAATGCAAAATTAAAACCAACTACTACTAGACCACTGTCATTTTCTCGCCGTGTCTTTTCACGCGAGGCTGCTTACATGTTTTTACTTTTAAATTCTCATTGGCTCCAGATATTTCTCTTCTTGATGATTGTTCTTTACATTATTCTGGCCTTGGCTCAATGTCACTCGGTCTAAATAAAAAATGATCAATGAGTTTCTTCCTCCAACGATAGACCGTAGTGCCGGTAATAAGGAAGTTTATCAGACGGATCAGGGATTGATTATGAGATTCTTCGTGATTGCAGGAAGCAACTTAGTAAATATTTACCAGCGAGTGTGCTAAAACAGAAGAAAAAAAGCTCCATAGTACCACCAGTAAGTCATGAAACGACGTGTTTTTTTTGCTCTTTTACTAGAAATTACATGTGCACATTTATTTTGAAGGCTATTTGGCACGTGCGAGTAGAGCTTCTCTGACAATTTTTTTGTCGCTTGGAGAGGCAATAGCATTGGTTGTAAACGAATACTAACCAGTTTTTCTTCGGGAGTATATATAACTCGTTCTCTTCTCAAGTAATTTGTGGCGACCAGTGATTATGATTATTTGAAGAGAGAGTACGATGTGAATAATTATTGACCAACGATGTTTGACACCAAACGGAATGGTTCCCCATCTGGGCGGCTCGACATGGTTCTCATTTCATGTTATTCTTTCCAAGTTTAGTTGTTTGATTTTTCGTCGCCTGCACACTTTTTTAGTTGTTTCCCGGAAGGTGGAGTGAAAAAAATAACAGTCCAATCTTCCCTCGACAAGCTTCACATAGCAACGCAAGCCAGCAACAAACACCGTTTATTGTAGTCTCATGCGCAAGTAACTCAGGAACCAGTTCGATGACGCACATCTTTTTTCAGCGCATCAACATTCAAGTTTAAAAATCTGATCTGTAGATACAGCCTCCTTACTTTTTCGATAATGCTCTGCATTTTCAATGATGCCAGATTCTCGAGAAACAACAGAACAGAATGACTCTTGTTTTGTCTCCAGGCTTCAGTGACTGCTGGAGGAAAGTCAGCTAAAGGTGACGTATCTTTAGATTCAACACTCAATGCCAGTGATGCGAGTTTGGATATCGCTTCAGAGCCCAGCAATGATAGTGAGGAGTTGAAGGGAACCAGTGAAAACAGTGAAGAAGCCAGTGAGTCGAATTGTATTTATTAAGACTACTTTTTAGGCTGGCTACACTGACTGGCCATCGGACAAGTGTGTCCGAGTCCTGTCAGGGTTTTCCTCGCCCTAGGATCCTTGCACTGAGATTTATGTCAAACTCGCTTTTCTGACAACGTATTAGTATTCAGCGCCGAGTGCTGTCTGAAAAAAAGCTTCCACTCAATTCTATAGAGGAGAAAAAATTCATGACACTCCTTTGCAGAAAACCACGATTTACTACTTGATCTAGTTTGATCCATCAAAGAAAGGCAGCCAAGTTGTTGATGTGTTTATCACGCTTGAAATTATACTCAGTGACCGTAATTAAGAGAAACACTCGTGTTTCGTAGTTTGTTGAAATCTTAAATGTGGTCTTGCCTCGTTCATTTATGTGCAGATGTATCCACAGTCAGTAGTTCAGACGACAAAAAGACATACCCAGACTCCACGGTTTCCACAGTCTCTGTTGGTGAAGTGACGTCATCAGACACAACTGCTGTCTCTAGTCAGCCATCAGCGGCTTCACCAGACAAGGTATGCGCCGCCATTAAATAACTGAGCTGCATTTTGACAACTGGAGACAGTTGTGTCACGCCAACGCGAGACACAGCACATGTCGCAAACTTATGCTGGCGAATGAAAACAACGCCCAAGTAAATGGCGGAATTTTGGCGAAGTTTTCCTCGTAGTTGAGGCGTTATTAACAAATTTTTCGGTCTTAAATTTCCCTACCTATCGTCTTGTAACAGGGTTCAAAAAAGTTTTTTTTGTCACTGCAGTTTCATTAAAATTTGCAGCGAAGTAGTAATTAACGATGATGCAGCGAAGAACCTTTCTTTTGCCGGGTTTTTTCTGAGCAATTTTTTAACATTCGCAGATGACTGCCCGTTAGTTTCTGAACTCGTAGCTGTACAGAGATCCGTGCAGTGTCTGTGGTGAGCTGAATTCTCCATTTTGATCCAGGAGTGTGATCTGAAACACCAAATGGATCTCTGTTCAGTTACGTCTCAGCTACTGCTTACCCACCCCTCCCCTAATGCAACTTTAACTCTGACTTGTTATCAGTTGACTGACTGTTGTAGGGTTAGGTGGGGAGGAGTAGATGCACATTTGCCTAGATACTGACATCGACCCGAATTTTCAGCTCGAAACTCAAACGCCATTGATCGTCCATAGCACGACTCTTTTCTCTTCCGTAACAATGATTGCGCATTTTCCTCAGCCTGTTGGTTTAAAGCGAGCTGGATCTCCTCCAGAAGACGAAAAGGTCAGCAAAAAACAACGGGTGGATGATGCTCAAATCACGGTTTGTTGTAAAGTCTTTGTTCAGTACCTTTGAAATTGTCTTGTGCTTTGTTGTTGCGTTGCGTTTTGTAGACAGTCAATCTTTACTTATTTGGGATTGTGTTCGTTCTCTGAAGACGACCAGTTCCGTGAATTCACTCAACGGTGATAACGGGAGGAAACGGCCAAATTCTGACCCTATTGCTGACGGTGAAAGTCCACATAATAAGAAGAAGGAGGAGAGTGAGGATCTTGACAACGTGAGTTATGCATAGTTGGCTATGCATTGAACATTTCTTATCGAGATTGATTTTATAACGAAAAAAAAGGGTTACAAATAATCATCTTGATGTTTGAGAAGACTGGGCAGTTGTAGATCAAATGAAAAAAAAGGAGCGTATTTTTTCATTAATATTACCTCTAAGTTGTTTTACTGATATTATTACTCAAAGGCGCTTGGATTCTGTAGGCATCCGATCCAAGTAGTCAGGCGCGTAACGTGGTCATTTTTTCAAGTTCGCACAAGTACATATGATCTAGAAACCTAAGTAAACTGAGCGAAAAATACTGCGTTCTTTATTTTTTGTTTGAAGTAGTTGTGTGAATACAAGCAAAGAACAAAGCGTCTTGCCCTTATTTTGAGCAAACTTGGCGCAAACACAACGTTGTTTTAAAATTTTTCTGGTCACTTCAAGTACGCACGTGCATATATGCGGGGAGAACGCTACGCGCCTGGTAGTTGGTAATTCTCCAAGTCCCTGTTTGTTGCAGGGATAAACTCCAGCCTCACTCGCTAGTTAGGATTGTGGACGCTCTTAGACTTCACTGTGATTAATTAGACCTGAACGTAAAAGTATGGGCAAACACAACTTAAAACTGGGTTATTTCACGTCTCTTCGTTAAGGAAACTCTCAGAATGAGGTCTGTCTTTCCTGGCTTTTTTGTTAACTACGCCAAGCACTCCAGGGTGCAAGAAATGTGATCATACATCTGCTGTAGCACTGAATTCAGTTTCTGGAACGTTTAGAAGTAGGCTAACCGCCGCCTGGTTAGCTCAATTGGGAGAGCGCCGGACTGCTGTGCGGGAGGTCGAGAGTTCAATACCGGCCGGACCAACACTCAGGGTCTTAAAATTAACTGAGAAGAATATGCTTCCTTTCTTTAACATCAAGAAATGGTTAGATATTCTAGTCTTCTCGGATAGGGACGAATAAATGGAGGTCCCGTCTCCTGCAGGGTTAGGGGTAGGAGACGTTAATTTCCCACGCACGAGATTACTGTGTGATGGATGTCCTCCCCTGGGGTGGGATGGGTGGGTAACAGGACCCCCGTTGATACCAGTGTTTACTACACTGAAGGGGCTATCCTGTATAAATAAAAGATGTCTGTCTGTCTGTCTGTCTGTCTGATGTTGATAGCAATCGTAGCCTGAGGCAGGAAAAAGACACGATGTTAGTCCCTGACGGTTCATGTGAGAATGCCTCCTACTAAACTGCTACGACGTCTTGCTGCTACGTTGATCAACGTATTAACAGTAAATAACAATTGTTGCCAATGGATGGAGGTGCAAACCCTCTTTTGACTTTACCTCCAGGTTAATGCGAATCCACAGATGGAAGAAGGTGACGTGAAGGGATCAACGAAGACTGAAAACTCTGCTAAAACAGGAGACAACGAACCTGAAAATCTGATCGATGTAAGAAGGAAGAATCTGACAATTTTTTTTTAGTTCGGCGTGGCTATAAACATTATGGGAAGCAACATCTTAAGTGTGGCAGCTATTTCGGACACGTATTTACTAGTTTTAATAAATGGTGTGACTTATTCACAAAGGGTCCTCGTTAGTGATTGCACCCATTAGTGATGGGTCCGTTTTATTTGGCAACTTCTCTTGTGATTGTGTTAAGACCTTCCAGGAGTGACATATGTATGTTCTCTAAGAGAGTCGTTTAAATTTTTTTTCACGGTTTTATTATTCCAGAGTAGCAACCCAGTGGAGTCGAAGGATGGAGTATCGACGGCGGTTAAACGATCGATATCTCCGACAAACGAGGAAAAACACGCGGAGAAGAAACTAAGATCTGCCAACGAGGTCAGTAACTTCTTTTAAATTTCATTTTCAGAAGTCAATTTTAACATTGTCTTTAGGTTGCATGTCAAACGCTTTTGTTTTGCGTGCGAAAATAAAATCGTTTCGTCGAAATTGCAGGATCGCCATCCTCGAGCATCTCGGTCGTCGATCGAGAATCGGGTTTCGAGTCGAGACTGTCAACTAACTTGTGAACGGTACCGAACAGAACGTTAAAGCTATAGTTTATTCCTCTTTTACCGTATTTATCGCACGAAAAGGTGCATCACAACCAGCTTAGCAAAGAAATTTGTCACCCTCTTTTAAACTTTGTAGGATCTTGAAAAGGAACTCACTGACGAAGGACCTCCGCCTGCTGGCCAAATACCAGTTGTCAAAAATGCCATCAAAATAAAACTAAAGTAAATGGTTTTACTACATGTTTATGGTAAGAAGGAAGAAACGTTTTCCAAAGTTCAGCTACTTCACACAAAGAACACAAACCGTGTTTCTGAATCACACGTATTTTTTTTACAAGTCGTACACCACGTGACGGGTCACGTGACTTGTAAAACTACACTAGACACGTGTTTTGTGTGATCATTATTCGCGGTTACTCCTTGATACACGCCATTATAGTCGTGTGTCGCACTCATCATGCCCTTGATCTGGTCTGACCTTGGCGAGCAACCATGTATTATTTTTGTGAGCTTGTACAGGAAAAGTTGATATCAAATGTATATTTTGACCTTTGTGTTTCTTATAAGTCCAGAGTTATTGAGTTGTATTTTGTGGAAATCATGGTTGAGGGTTTCACTTTGCAAATTTTGTATACTAAGCATTTTACAGGATCTTGTATTGTATAAGTATTTATAAGGCCTTCTGTTGCTTTGATTGTCTGATGGTTTTGACGACGCTGTACTCCTGATGTAACTTTTGTAAAGTGTTAAGTACCTGCATGGAAGGAAAGAGGTTTACCTCGAACATGAAATAACTTAAGATGTATTTTGCAGATTAAATCAAAAATCGATATAGTGTTACTTTTGTCTTATAATGATACTGAGAGAAAATAAATAAACAAAAAAAAAAAATAACATCCTTATGATTTTGTGCGTGTTCTTAGAACAGCCCATCACAAATGAACGGCCTTGTGGCACTGTTTACTTCCGTGAGCTTGAACTGCTCGTACAAATGTTAACCGAAGTTAAAGTTATCGGAAGATGAGGAGTAGTGTCTGAAATCACTAAACATGTGGTGAAGTCCCTCTATTCTAGTCATGACAGTTAAGATTTAAAAAAAAGTGATCCTGAAAAAAAGGAGAAAAAGATCACTTTGGGAGACAGGATTTTCGAGGGTTTGAAGTGGCTGAAAATGAATCAAGCAAGTTAAGGGTTGAGGTAAATTTTGGATCGAACTCGTACGAGTTCGAGTTACTAAATGTCAACCGCATTTTGATGCGGATGACAATTCAGTCCACTGCGGGTCCTCAATTTTAACAGGTATGACATTGCTCGTTTGAAGAGTTCATCAGCTCAGTTCGGTATAGCCTTCACTGAAATTTCTGTCGAACACTCCCAATAGCGTGTTTACTCCAAGGGAACTTAGGGGTCCTTAAAACAAAGCTGAGTACGCTCGCAGCATCTATAGCAACCGAATGAAGGCGACTTGCCCTAAGCGTAAGATGTAATTACCAATTTTCCGTCAGCTAATAGTTATTTGGTACGTAACGTGAGCATGTTGTCAAAACCAAAAAAATGAAAAGGTAATAAGAGATGAGGATCGATGAAAGCGACATGAGATAGGTTCCTTGAGACAATTGAACCTAAGATTGTTTAAGGAAATTCTGAATTGCGCAACTTGCTGGATGTGCGTTGACGAAGCAGGAAAAAATGAATGTCGCAAGAATAGTGTGGCAATGTACTTATTTGATCTCTGCGCATTCGGTATTTTTCCACATAGCACCGTAAGTAGCGGACTTTCTTGTTGAATCTCAGTTAAGGAAATTTATCAGTTGATGTATTTAACTGCGCCCACCTGTCTTAACTGTTTGAAATTTCACAAACTCTTTTTAGGCAGAATGCAAAGAAACGATCATAAGAACAACTAAACGGTTGTTGAAAATCCGCGAAAAAAAAAAAGAGCCGGAATTGATTTTAGTGTGCAGGGCGGAACACTGGGAGTAAAGCGTACAAGAATTCGTGGGCGTCATTCCCAGAGTTCGCGCGGCGCACTAAAATCAAATTTTTTACTTGATTTTTTCGACCCGCAGGCTAGAAAAAGCTCAAAAGTTCTATTTCATACTCTTCGATCCTAATCAAGATATAATCTTGATCGATAACGAAATGCGGATCTCTTTGGTTTGAATTTGATCCTATCGTGAGCCAAATTAATGGGCTCCTGATCCTATTATTTCATCGAATATAAATATATTTTTTAATCATTTGAAGGCGCCTTGTTTTGTCTTGATTCGTAGCAGTGCTAAATTTGCATTGATTCATTTATTCTAGATCTTAATTTGAATTATTCTGAATATTTAATGAAAAGAGAAAGTTAGACGAGAACTCGGAAATTTAAGCTGTAACGGTTGTCGTTCTAAGAAGTTTTTTCTTAATTTAAGGAAAAGGAAGAAAGGCACCAAATATTGTTTGGTTTTGAATTCCGAAACTAAAAAAATTATAGCTAGTTTCACAAATGGTTGATTACGAACCAATACTTCTAGAAAAAAAAAGAAAGAAAGAAAAAAAAGGGTGTGTTCAAAGGTTCCCAAGTAATCAGTTTCCTTTATTTGAGAGAAGGAAGGTACGGCAGTAAGTTGACAAGGGCGTGTCTCTGAAATGTGCCAACCACGGTGAGATTAAATAAATTCACAGACCACCCTTTCATCAAAGTTCCTGGCTCGAGATACCCATGGAACGCTGCTTTTACCTAAAAACGCGTCTTGAAATTGACATTGCCGCTGATTACATTAAATTAGGAATAGTATTTCGTAATAGTTGTTTTCATTGCACCACTGGAGTGCACAAGGTTTTGTGGGACTGTTACAGAGAAGGCAGGCTTTAACTTGCGCAATTTGAGTTTCCTTAATTGATGAATGGTCTAATTAATTTCTCAAGGAAAATATCACTTAAGTCACTCATTAATCCTCCTTTGATTGGCTAATGATGATGAAATAACTGGCGAAATACAGTCCGAACTGCGATTGGCTGGCGGTAGGATCAAAAGGGAAAAACTCTTGCTGGCCTTGGTGGTTATATACCAGCCCTTTCTGGGCTTGTCAGGCCGTGGTAAACCGTCATTTGACAATCGTTTCTGTGATGGAAAAGGAAAGCAAGCGAGAAACGTCGCCAAGAAAGGACGAATGGTTTTAAGTTGAGGAGAAGATCTATCCTTTGCAGTCCTTTGCAGGGGCCATTTCAAAAGAAAAAAGAAAGGAACATTTACGATCCCATACTCTTGAAGAAACACCTCAGGTAATGGTGTCGCCTTCCTCAAACGAGCGTGTCAACCAGTACAGCGTCCAAACTACCTCAAGGCATCCGAGAGAAATAATCCTTTAGACCCTTTCAAAATTAACGCCGCCATTTTGCCGGGGGTGCAAAACTGCTGGGGCGAGCGGAAAATGTACAGTGAATGTGTGGAAAAAGTCGGGAGATTGATGCTCGATAATTTGAGGAAGGTTGACATTCTGCAATTTCTATGAATTACGAAGTAAAGATACCTAGCAAAAGATGTTACCGATTAAACGTGAAGGGTTCAGGCTCGCTGAGATGTGAGAAATCTTATTTTTAGTTTTTTATACAAATACTTTTAAATCTTCCCGGAAACGGCGGTTTGGTTTTTAGAGACAAATATATGGAAAATCAAAATCTTAATTTGCGGCTTTTTCGCGAGACTTCATTTCTCAAATTTGATCGGTAAACTGTTAGGTCTGGTATCTTTAGTTGGTAATTCATATAAATTGCACGATGTCAACCATCCTCAAATTATCGAGCATCATTTTCTCAACTTTTCCCATACATTCACTCTACATTTTGCGTTCGCCCCAGCAGTTTTGCAACCCCGGGAAAGTGGCGGCGTTAACCTTGAAAGGGTCTATTGACAATGTGTCTCTGGTAACTGCACGGCAAGGGAAGAAATTACCATACGGCCATACGATCTCTGCTCCAGCACGATCATCATCCAGGATATCCCCATGGCTTGTTTCTCCAGACAGAAGGTCTCATTCCTCTCCTGTTCAAAAGTTGACTTCCGCCTTTCGATGGCCTTCAGTCCAGAATATGACAAACTCCGAAGAACTGTCGATGGCTACAAACATTACCGAGAGTAACATGCGCCTCCCCCACCCACCTCTACAGCGTGTAACTTTTCCTCCATTTCCAGATCGCCTAAGCCAACAGCACTCCGCTACTCACGGCAACTAAGCACGAGCTTTCGGCGTACTCCTGAAATATGAAACCCGAACAAAACAAAATCTTATCAGTTATAATGGCTTTGGGCTGTGTAATTTATGAGTTAAAATGATGATGATAGTAATAATTAGGATAATGATGATGATGATAACTGTAATATTTTTAATAACGTTGATAATGACAATGAAAATTTAAAACTGATTAGATAAATCTAAGTGTTTCAACTGCTGTTGGTAGCGATATCATTGTCATTCATTCACAGTAACAAGCACAAAGGAAAATTGTAATGGACAGCCTCTATCAGTTTTGTTTTTAAACTTTGTTGTAAGTTTTCCATCCTACATCAGGGGCGCAAATGTAATAATTTGACCTTGGAGATTCATGATTCCAGCTTATTTTAGCCCAATAGTTTCTGATTCATTCACGATTTTTTATCTCCAAACCTTAAACACGATAATTCATGCTTCCTTCTGATTGATCTCCTATGATTCGTGATTCATGCTTCCACTCCCCCACTGAACGTTACAGCGAGGCAACAGTCGCAAGAGAAGTAATAACGACTCGCATTTTTGCTATCATCAATGAGTTTTTAGAAGCCCCTCCCCCCACTCTGAAAGCTCTAAAATTCATCACAACGCTAAGGGCTTATTGGAGTTGTTCGTTCGTCACGCAGTCATCCAGATCGTTTGTTGCGTGATGTTGGTTGCCTTGGGTCCTTGAGGGTTTGAGTGCCTGGCAACATGGACAACGCTGACTTAGAAAGGCTCTCCATTTCTCCAGGAAAACTATCGCCGAAATTCCATCCTAACACGACTGAATACTCGGTTACTCTTGGAAGTGATGTTAGTCAGATCAAAGTCGATCCACTGACAAGTGATTCCGGGGCATCGTACTCTATTTCGGTGAGGATAACTGTTCGCGCCAAATTAAATATTACTGTTGTGCATGAAAGCTCAACACATGTAGGCATCTTGCAATTTGATTTTTGTATTTACAGGGAAGTGGTGGTGGAAAGACGGTCTCTCTCAAAGAAGGAGAAGTCACTCCCGTTAAAGTAGAAGTAACTGCAGAAGATGGAAGCACAATAAAAAATTATTTCATTCACGTTACGCGGTTGTCTGCAAGTGATGCGTCCCTCTCCGAACTCAAACTTTCCATTGGTCTTCTTTCTCCAAATTTTGCTTCCAACATTACAAGTTACTCTACTTTTGTTCCGTTTTCTTGCTCTTCTGTTGAAATAACTCCCGCCGTAGCTGATAAGAAAACTGCAGTCAAAGTTAATGGAAGTGAATCGAAAGAACCAACAGCTTTGAGATATGGCGACACAGTTGTTGAAGTTGAGGTAACCTCACCGGACACCACCAATAAACGAACGTATTTGTTGGTGGTCTCAAGATTGAAGCTCCCAAGACCGATTGAATTTTCAGACGAGAAGCAACAACTGAGGTTTCAATGTCCCGTTTGTCTAGGAATTCTCTATCGTCCAAAGTCCATCAAAGATAGTGACCCCAAGCATGTCTTCTGTAAGTGCTGCATCGATGAATTAACGCGAACCTCAAAGGTGGACCCGTTGGACGGTTCCCCTCTGGCTGATATATGGCGTACTGACGAATATGAACTAGACAAGGAGTTATCTTCCCAACAGGTGTTCTGTGTCTACAAGCACTGGGGTTGTGGTGTAGAAGTTAAGCTTTGTGATCTGGGGTCTCATGTTCTGCAGTGTGATTTTAGACCTGCTGCAGTGGAGAAAGGTGGACAGCTAGTCCCAACTAAGGATTTAGAAGAAAAGTCAAAGGTATTTTTTTTCTTAGCAGTAGATGTTTACCAAGGCAGTAATGAGCTGCAGACATAAGTCTTTGTTGCTCTTGTTGTTGATTTATGCCAAATTATCCATCTTTAGTTGGCGTTCAGTGCAAAATGTTAAATTAGGAGTTCATTTCGTCTACTGCAAATTCCACCTGTAATCGTAACCATTACAATTTCCTAAAATGTGACTGGCGTAATAGCTGCTTAATTTTTCACTAATTATTCAGTAGAGTTGTAATCAAACAATGTAATCAGATAGTTGACTATAATCAAACACCTGTCATCAGACAGTTAAAAATGCCAATCATACTAAGTCCACTTAGCTAAATCCACCAATCACAGAATTGATCTCAATAACCATAGCAAAAACCACTTACCCTGCAAAACTGAGGAACTTTGAAAGTGGAGGAATTTTTTACCCAGGACAATGTCTCCACAAGTAATATTTTTTAAAATAGAAGAAATTTTTTTCCGAAATTGCAATGGTTATGATTAATTGGTAACAGGACTTTGTGTTATCCAATTCAGTCTGTAATCATGCAAGTGATTGACAAATCATATGGGGGCTGGCTTTCACTAGTGATGGAGACAGAGTCAGAGGATTAACTAACTCATGAAAATCAAAAATAATTTTTTAAGAAGGGTTACATCATAAGCTTGATGGAGCTGTAGACAGAAAAATCAGAACATTTGAATTTTCTTTAAATTCTGCAATTGACTTGAATGTTTATGATCTAGTAATAGTTAAGTACTCACAATATTATTGCAGTTAAGAATGTTACATTCAAGAAAAACAGATAAAGAACAAATTCTGAATGAGAGAGAGAGAGAAAAAAAAAGAGAGAAGATTAAAGAAAAAGTATGAAATCAAAATTTTTCAAAGACCACTGAAATTCCTCACCATTTCTTGTATATTTAGGAGGCTTCTAAAGGTTGCACTGACTGTAACCGACCAGTGCGAAGTTCTGAGCTGGAGGAACACAAGACTTTCATGTGTACCAGTAAACATACCAACACCGGTGTAAGGCACAAGTCTGAAGTAAGAGCATGGGAGAAAAGGCTACATGTGGAAACAAATGAAAAATCTGCTGATAAGTTGGCTAAGACTGCTGAAGAGCAAATCAAAGAATGCTTCAAAGTTTTACCACAGCATGGTGAGTACATTTTGTCAAAGCAAGTTATCTCATCTGCAAAACTTGTAACAATGCCTGCATTCTAAAATTTGGACAAAGTGTACACGCATTAATAGCAAACAGTTGCAGTGTAACCTCTAGAACTAATTGAAAATGCAAATTAAAGTGGTCCTAATGGTTCTGTGACTTTTCAGATGTTTAATGTGCTTTTGGCAGCAATCAAGTGTACTATTTGTCAAACACTGTACATGTTAATTTGGATATATCAACAAAGTTGAAATGGTAAATTGGCCACTGTAATGATTACAAAAGCTGACGTTTTGAGCGTTAGCCCTTCGTCGTTCGCTCCAACAAAGGGCTAACGCTTGAAACGTCAGCTTTTGCAATCGTTACGGTGGCCAATTTACCATTTCAACTTTGTTGATATATCCAAATTATTTCATTACCCCCACCGACACAGCCCCAAACAGTTTCTTTAGAAACTATCAGCCTTTATTCACTGTACATGTTATGTTGAACTTCATGTTAAAACCTTAGTTGATTCCAAGTTGTATACTTAGCATTCAACAGTCAAACTTCACCTGAAACACCTTAGGCTGTACAAGCTACTTTAGCAGTGGGAAATCCTGAAACTTAAAGAAAATCCTGACAGAGTTATTTTTGAATGATTATTTCATCTTATAGTGATGGTGTTGCAAACATCATCATTGTTAACATGTTCATTGGATTCTTGAGATGTGACCAGTAAAGATAGAATCAATATTTTGGTATAAGCATTTCATTTTTGGGTATTCTAAGAAGCTTGTGTTAAATTAAACAGTGAATCTGAATTTGAATCACTTGTTACCATTCTTTTTTCAACTTTTTGCAAAGTATGAGTATAATATCCAGGGCAAACATATACTAGGTGTACATGTATGTATTCAACTTACATTTTCCTACACACAGTCACAATGACTATTAAACCACTGAAAAAAAAGTGGTTTTTCCACAATTGTTGAGCTTCTTTGTTACAGTGCAATTACTACTTTGGACTCTTACAGTGACTAAAACCTCCCCTCAATGGTATCAGTTACTTATGCTCTAGGGTGGTGGCCAGTGTGAAAAGGCACATACATTTACACTTCAACATTGGATTTATGGTACAATTTGCAGGAAATGCGGGTCATTATGATGGAGAAATTTCTCCATTGAGGTATCTTGAGAGGGCAGCAGAGTGGCTTGCAACAGCCATCAAGTTATCACCTAAAAAGGCAGATCTTCATTTTCAATTGGGGCAGGTATTAGAGGAGCAACATTATGTGCAGGATGTGTATGGTATCAAACCTGAAGTAAGTCAATGCCTCTGTTACAACTTGATGTGGTTCATTGCCTTATTTATAAGATTAGGACTTGGCAGGGGTGCTTTGTAGTTCTACCAGGTGGTTGATATTGGCTTTGGCAGCCACAGTATTATATTTTTTTCAAGAGCATGAAGCAAATTTATCTTTTTGTTGCTGTTGTATCCAGGGGTTACTATTAAACTTACCAGTATCTTCTAATCTTTTGTTTAATTACAAATAGGCTACAAGGTAATCTCTCCTTTTACAAAAACTTTTGAGCCAAGATTTCTCCTTCAAGGTGTTTATCAGATACCGAGTTCTTTGACCAAATTTTAATAGCTCAAGCTACTTACATGTATGCTATCTAATGAACCCCCCTGTGCTTCAAGTCACTATCAATAATTTATTAACATCCTCTGATAATCAATTGCCTGTAAAAAAATATCATCACTGCTAATGGTTAGTGTAGTTTACTGTAACTGTACATAATACATTTAGTTACCAAATTACCAATGAGCTGCTTGTCTATTTCAAGAAATCATCTGATGATGAGGAGATGGATTTCAATATGATATCCAAGGAGAGCTCAAAAGAGGATGATATTCAAGCCATCTGTGAGTTGCGCGGAGCAGGACGGAATGCTCCCCTGGCCCTTCAGTTGAAAGCTATCGATGAAGAGTATCACTACTTGCTGGATCAAGGACAGTCTGACAGAGCAGACTATGTTCAGAAGCTGTATGTATGGAAATCAAAACAGGCTACGCAGGTGAGGGAATCTTGAGCTAGGGCTAAGAGTCAGATTTCTGTTAATAGTAGGAAAATTCCATACCTACTGAGTTGAATTTCTTATCCATCTCCTGAATTATCGTACGGCAGTTTGTCAAGAACTGGTACTGAAACTGAAGTGCATTTTCACTAGTACTTTTCTTTTTCCGGCAAATATTCCTACCTTTTTAAAAGTTGGTGAATTAAATTTCTGCTACTTCAAATGAAAAATAGTTACCGTAAATCCTCTAATAAGCCACCCCCCTCTAACAAGCCACCCCCTCTGACAAGCCACCCCCCTCTAACAAGCCCCCTTTTTAGAGGAAGAAATTTATGAAGCCCCCCCCCCCCCACTCTATCCATGCTTCAGACTACACTTTCTTTGTTTTGCAATGCGATAAGAATCACTCCCAACAAGTTGCACAGAAAAGGTATTTGTCGATTATTCAAATATGAACATTTATTGTGGTAAATTTATGTGGGATCCTGTCTACAGAATAAAACGGCTCAGCTGGCAAGCAATGAGGAAGAACCCCTCGGCAAAGCCTACCTAAAATACTTAGATGCCCTGGTCAATGGAGCTGATAATCACTTGTACAACTTGCATGTTGGCAGAATGCTTCTGCTTCAAAGCAAACCAGAAGAAGCTGTATCTCGTCTTCAAGTGGCTGTTGGACTAAAGCCCACCAGTCTTGAGGCAAGGTCAGTGTAGTGTGTGGTTTGTTTAGTGTTTTATTGCCATCATTTTGATTCTTGTGCCCTTTCCTTGGCAGATTTTACCTTGGCTTGGCTTTGGGCCAACAAAAAGATGGACCAGGCAAAAGAAAAGAGGAAGCTGTAAAATATCTGTCTGAAGGGATTGAGCATCTGCTGAACCAAATGACCGTCGATGCAAATGACCCAAGCAAGGAAAATAAAAAATGGCAACAGATAACTCTATCGTCCAACAACTTGTCAAGACCTGATAATGTACAGTGGCTTCAGGGATGTAGTGTCCTCAGCAACGTGTGCAAACAAATGACAACACCACCTTCAGGTGTTATGTCCAGAGTAAACGCCCTTCATACCGCTGCCATGCTTGCCTCTCACGTTTTGACGCACCTTGTAGCCAGAGGGGACACTTATCATCAGGTTGAGTGGGTATTATATGAGACTCATTTCACTCTCCTCCAAATGAAACTGGATGATGCTAAGAGTAAAGGGAATCAAAAGAATGGCGAAATTTCTTCTTTTTGCGAGAATTTGTCTGCTCTACTCAACTGCTCGGTCATTCCGCCCGGAAAACAAATTCTTGAACTGAAAGAAAAGGTGAGAACGCTAAAGAGTCCTCTTTTAACACTCTGTTTGATCAAAACTTTCCAGTTGTTGCTTTAGTGTATGCACCTGCAAATTAATGTACAATGGACAGGTGTCTCTGTTGATTGCCATCTCCAGTATCGTAAGGCTGCGTAATTTTAATGTACTGAAATATGAATCTTTTTTTTTTATTTTCAGACCTGCCAGCAAGCTGTGCTACTTCAGTCATGTAACAGCTGTGCCCTGTACCGCTTGGGTGATGCCCAGCTAAGCCTCTATGACAATGATGACCCTACTTCTGCTAATGCTAAGCAGACTCTCGAGGAGGCTGAGCTGAGTTATCGAGCAAGCATTGAGCTTGAGGGTTCCCCTTCTTTTGGTGGAGAGATGCCAGCAAAGATCACTGATCAACGGTGGTTCAAAGAACAGAAAGCGAAGAAAGAGGCAGAAAAGAAAGCAGCAGCGGCAGGGGGAACTCCTCAGAAGACAGCTTCATCACCAGCAGGTAAAGCGGCATCCCCTGCTGGGCGTGGTGGCAACCAAGCGGGAAGAGGTTCATCAACACCAAGTTAGTGACTTAAGTTTTTAATTACTGTAGCGTTTGTAAGATTTTTGTTTTCTTTAATTTAAGAAGTTCTGCCAGCCACTCTTAGTTGCTTTTATCCTTGGAGCGGTTGTTAATCCACAAAAATTGTATCCACTCAGCTATTCATTTTCATAAGCAAATGAAGCTCCTTATTTAGGGGACGTCCTAAGATCAAATACTTGGAGACTTCGAACGTCTGATTCAGTACCTTTAGGAGGAATAGCTCGAGGATCACTCTACAATACAGGGAAAATACCTTTTAGAGGATGGAAATGACCAATAGCACGCAAACCCAATGGTTCTGTATGAATTGCAGTAATTCGCAACAGACACTATCATACGACTTTTTCAACTGCCTAAAGATTCTCCCTTGCCCATATATATACATGTATACGTGCCCCTCTTCTTAAAAGCAGTGTACTACTCAAGGAGGCCCCCCAGATGTCCACTTTTATTTGAACTTGCTGAAACACAATGCTTTCATTTTTTTTTTCTTACCTTCTACACTGTACTTACCAGCACGCGGTAAACCTGCTGTTGGAGGAAGAGGCAGCTCACCTTCCACTCGAGGTGGAGCTGCTGCAGCAAAAGCATCATCTGGTGTAGCTCGCGGCAAGACGTCTCCGACAAAACCTTCTGGTACAGCAGGGAGGGGTGGTGGCACAGCTGGGAGGAGTGCTGCCAGAGGAGGGAGCAATATAACTACCAACAAACCATCAGGTATTTTAAGTTGCACTGCGACTCACTCTCTAAGACTTCTCGAACCCTTTTTCAGTCGTTTTGAATTTAAGGATTGTATTTGAGACTGGTCTCGAGCTTTCTATCCTGGGTTGGGGTATCGAATTTTAGCCGCTTTCAACTGCTCTTAAGCCCTGCGATGTGAACATTTAACTTGGTACACATAATTGTAGAATTCTCGGCTTCGCAAGGTTTCACAGTTTTTAAGCCATCACTTCATGTACAGCTGTACCTATGTTTGGCTCATTAGTTTCATTAAGCTGTCAATGTCTTTGCTCCCAGCTCATAAATCAGGGGCATGCTCACCAACGAAGCAACCAGCCTCGTCCAAACATTCAACACAAACAAAGCCAGTCGCACAGAGCCCAGTAACACCATCCACGCCGGCCAAACCTGCCACGCCAAACCTTACCACTGAACAGAAGCCCAGCGGACCTCCCAACAAACCTTCCTACAACGCTCGTTTGGGATTGGCTCGAGTGCTAATGCGTAAGGGAGGTGATAGCATCAGTGAAGCTCATACCCTGTATGAAGAAGTCATCTCAATGGCACCGTCAGTTCACGATGCTTACATTGAGTTAGCAGACTCTTTGATCAAGACCGACCCTATGAAGGCTGTTGATACCTACAGCGTGTACCCTTTTAAAGAG
Organism: Stylophora pistillata; assembly: GCF_964205215.1. Classification (NCBI taxonomy): domain Eukaryota; kingdom Metazoa; phylum Cnidaria; class Anthozoa; order Scleractinia; family Pocilloporidae; genus Stylophora; species Stylophora pistillata. The sequence goes on from NC_142524.1 coordinate 34,715,016, forward strand.
CCGCTGACGTTCGATGATGCATACATCTACGGTGAGATGGTTCGTTTGTTGATGAAGAATGAGAAATACGATGATCCTAGACTGGGTCCAAGTATGATCTCGCTTGGTAAAATAATGGGTCTCACTGTCTTGGAAAAGTACGTTGAAGCTCTAGACAAGACTTTCAAGTATAGTAAACTGCTTAAGGAGGTGTATGCTGGAGTTCATGGTAAAAGCGTCGATGATTCGGATTTGCAGCAGTTTTTCAAGTTTAAATGTTGGGTTTGAGAATGCAAGTGCCACACTAAAATGCTTGTCGGCCTATTATGAACAAAAAAAGCTGTGGTGAGGAAGGAGTTTTCTGACAGTTTTACAGTTACGTTTCGTGAATTGAGGATGTAGGAAACGTATGTGAAGACTGGCCATCTGGTTTATAAACTCTTTCTCCTTAATCGTAAAACTGGAGCTCGCTGACTCACTCGATGGCTTAAATGTATTTTCCCTCGATCGACTTGGAACTGAACAGCGGTTATAGTCAAGAGATACAGCAGTTTCTCGATTGCAAGTTTTTAACGTGTGTAAGTATGCCACTGGTTTGTAGTCATCTTATTTGAAAAAAAAAAACGCGTCTTAAAAGAAACTGAACTTTTTGTTAGTTGATATTTATTTTCTAGCATTTATTTATTCACGGACAGTATCTCAAAGCATTGACAAATGTAACCATCGACATGTTACCATCGACATGTTACCCGTTTTGATAGAGCATTGTCTTTTAATGAGAAAAAGTGCTAACGTACTTTATATGTTTATGATAATGAAATAAAAATTATAGGGTTTTGCCTTTCGTACTTACTCGTGCACTTTTAGTACCGAAAAACTAATATACCATTTTGCCACTGTTTTCCTTATAAAGAAAGAACCAAACTAATGGCAAACAAAATTTAGCCCCATACTGATAGCTGGCAACCGTATTGCATAATGTTTAAATGTATTGTCGCATGAAAATTATCCTTTTCTTTTGAAAATATCGTGAAATGCAGCATAAAATCAGAAACACCTGTTTCACTTTTAATGTTGATCGAAGGGGGTCTCTGCGGTTTATCCTTATGCTCATCGATTACCAAAGGCACGTTTGTCTTCATACAGTCACATGCTGTACTTGGCTTTTCCAATGAAATGGTTCGAAATTCTTGTACACGTAATTTGAATTGGAAAATGTACGTTTGCGATAGCAAAGGCCTTACTTTTGACTTGTTAATATAACGAATCTTCTCAGTTGAATCCGTTCTGATTCAAGGTGACAAATGCACCATAGTGGCCAAGAACTGAACAGTGAAACCGAGTACATTGACTTTCTTTCTTATTTACAAATCTGCAGAAGAGAAATCGTGTTTTACACGTTTGTGAACACTTGAAGGAAACCTTACAAAATAACTCGTTCAATAGACAAATTACTTTGAAGACTTTGTTTTTTTGCTGTGCTGGAATTTCCGTAGAATCGTTTTTATCTTTTTCTTGCTTTTGCCTTTGCCCCCTTGTTCGTCTTCGTGTTCGTCTCCAGTTTTTTCTTGGTGTTCAATTTCGTTTCGGTCACTGCCCTCGCCAGGGTGACTTGCTTCACTGGTGAAGGAGAGCTGACTTCCTCGCCGTGACACAAGCTCAGAAGATCTTGATCTGTCTTCGCTGCTGATCGAGTCTGCTGTAATTACATTTCATACTTCAGATACTTAACTAACAAAAGAAATAAGTCCTTAGCTCTCACTAATTTATGGTACCCTGTTATTGTGTTCTGTACTTCACATTCCTCATAGTTTCCTGCTTTTTGTGTAAATCTTCAAGAGTGTACGAATTTACGTTTTTGATAAGGTCGTTGCTTACCACTGACGAGATATTGCAAAAACTCTTCGTCTAACTTTAACTCAAGGACTATCTTCTCAGGTAGACCGATTAAAATGATGATACATAACTTACCCGATCCAATAAATGTTTTGCCATAGTGGTCGTCATCAGTGTCTTGTTTCTGGAGCTCTTCAGAAAGATTCAGTGGGGATAACTCCTGTGTTAAAGTTAACCAAAAAAATGTAAAGGATTGATGAAGAAAAGTGATGGAAAGTCTGTTTTTGTCATCACAGAAGTTTCCAGTGTGACATCGTATCTAAAAATCCTGAGATGATGTCATCAAAATGCTGTGTAACGTCCTCATTTTCATCGGCTAGAGATGCGCCTTTTGTTTTGTTTTGTTTTTTGTTTCCTTTGTTCTCTACAAAACATAATTTCAGATTAAATTTATTCAGCAGCATATAATGAATCTTACAGGAGATGTATTCTCACATACCGGACCTTGCGAATCTTTTGAAGTTTGACGGTGACTGAAAGTAAGGTCGCTAATTGTTGCATCGTACAGATGAGTCGTGTTTTGTTTAACTTGTTTTTCCTGTAAACTCCTCCGCGATGTACTCCTATCACCAGGAGACATCGTCCCCCAGAATGGCACTTTATGCGACGTTGAGTCGTCACTACAAGGTCCATTTAGTCTCCGTGAGTCTTCCTTCAGCCTCTCAATTTCCAGCTGCAATTTCCTATTCTCACTTTGCAAGTTCACCAGCTCCTTCATGGTTCTGTAGCTCTCTGCTTTAATGTTTGATAGATCGGATTTTAGTCGCTTGTTCTCAGATTTTGTTGCAGACATGTTGCGTTCAAATTTGGCCTTTTCTTTTTCCACCCTCGCCATCTCGTCTTGGAAAATCATCGCCTGTTGCTGCAACTTGTTATTCTCATCTTGGATGTTAGAAACTTCCTTCTCCATCCGTTTCACAGACAAAGCCTTGTCGCACATTCTTGTTTTCAGGTGATTGTTTCTGCTGAGTAGCTTTTGCACTTGATTCTGGAGATCTGCGTTGTGCTTTCTTATAATGGATAACTCATTTTTAACAAGAACATTACTGCATTTCGTCTCTGCGAGTTCTTTTTGCATCCTTTGAAGGACCCGTATTTCTGGACCCACAAGAGAGCTATCTTCTGACGAGATTTGATCAGAAGAGATGCTTATGTCGAGATCTGTGATCGAAACGAGAGAGCTGCTAGTGTGGACTTCCATACTCGAGTCATGATCATCCGAGTCGACTTTGTCAGCATCGTCAGGTTTAGAATGCTTTTTGCGAGAAGAACTTTCCTTTAAGGTTTTTCTTTGGTGTTTTTTGCGTATACTTTTTCCCACTGAGATCACCTCCAGCTCAGTATTTTCCACTAGACTTCTTTTGGCAAGAGGCAGCAGTGACGGTAATTCGCCGCTCATTGCGGCGCGGTGTTCTCTTCCATTGTCATCCTCTATCGAAGTGGGAACTTCATCTTTCTTCATCTGACGTTGCTCATCGCCAAATCTGTCGAAGTCAGATTCACCATTGACTTTGACAGCAGGAGTAGGAGTCACTGGAAACTCGTCAGTTGTTGTTCCTTCTTCATCGCCTTTAACCTGGTCTGTTCCTGTGGATTTTGGACTGGCTACGTACAATTGATTCGTAAGATCTTCACTAAGTCGAGATTGTCGAGTAATAGATAATGTAGATTTCCTTCTCTTTAAAGAATGTGTCCCTTCTCCATCGCTTTCATCTTCTGTTGTTCTCGGTGAAAATTGCGTACAGTTGTCCGTTATTTCCATAATCTTGAAGCTCTTAAGCATGCCGTTTTCGGCTTTGAGAGCTGAAAGCTCTGCAGTCATTTTTGAGTTCTCATCAAGAACACATGAAAGTACTGTTTCCAATTTAGCATATCTTTCACTAATATCGTACAACTGTCCTTCCACTGTGTGTTGTGATAAAGTTGCATTTTCGGTTCTGAAGCGAAGTAACTCTCCTTCCACTGCCTCTCTTGTTTCTATTGCATCAGATAACTCGATCTCTAGTCTTGCTTTCTCACTTTCAAGTTTTTTCTTGGCTTCCTCGATTGAATTCTTTTCTTCAAGAATGTCTTGCATATTTTGTTGGAGCTCTTCGTTTTCCTCATCGTTTAGAATCTGTTCCTTCAAGACGGCTTCATTCTGAGTTTGTAGTAAAGCTACCTTTGCTCTGAGTGATTCACACTCACTTAACAACGAAACAATTTCCCTTTTCATAGACAGCTGTTGTTCTTCAAGGGAGCCAATTTCTTGTTGATTCCTTTCATGGTCTTCAGAGCGTTGTTGCAACTCCGACTTGAGGTTGGAGATCGTCCACTCGTATTCTCGTCTAGAGCTTAGACTCAACGGCTCCTCCTTTTCACCGTCGTAAAGGGCGTCATCCTGTTGTACATCCTTTTGAAGGGAGCTCCAGGTCGAATCATCTTTTTTAGAACCAATTTCAGGCTCTGCACTTACTTCTTGCTTATTGGAACCATTTCTTTGATTTTGTAGGCCATTTTTTTCTGAGTCACTCATGGTTATCACATTTTCTTCAGTCCTTTGATCTTGGCTTTTCACAGCGCTTAGTTCTTGATTTGATGATATTTCCAAAGGAATAATCTGCTTGTCCACTGAAGGCTCGACATCGTCTATCGTCGTTATGGAAGGGGTGTTTTTTTGGTTTTCTTCATCAGGAGTACTTTGATCATTTGGCGAATCTTTCTCGAAGTCCCCTAAGAACAGATTTAGTCCTGTAGTACTTTCGTTGTTGATCGTGACAGTATCGTCTTCTTGGGTTATTATTATTATCGGAATAGAAAATCCCTGAAAGCGATTGTCATCCCCTAGTTCTATCCCTTCATTTCTGGTTTTGATCTCGGATGAGTTAAGTTCCTGTGCCTCATTGTCTACACCCTCGTTGGATTTGCGACTCGCACTAAGCAGTTCATCGGACTGTGGAAAGACTTTGTGACTATTGATGTCGTGAGATTCTCGACAAGCCATGGTGTTCTTGGTTTCCTCTACATCTTTTGCTTGGGTTTTCTGTTTAGGAACTTCCTGATCTCGATGAACAAAAACGTCAGCACCGGAGTCAGTTTGTACGCTTTGATCTTGACTATTTTTCATGATAGCATCCCGATTCATTGATTGCTTTTTCTGTTTCTCCAATGATCGTAATTTAATCTTGACGTTTTTCAGCTCATCGATTAAATTATTATTTTCATCTTTCTTTTTTTCCATGTCTTCCCTCAGTTGATTGTTCGTGGAGTGCAGATCTTCAATTTCTGTTCTACAAGATCGCAACTTCGTTTCCAGATGTTCTATTTCTTGCAGCTTGTTCTGACAATTCTGAAGTTCTCTTTTTAATTCATTTTTCATTTCAGTTTGGCAAAGTAACTCTTTTTCGAGTTCAGTCACCAATTTTTCTGCTTCTGTACTTTTCTTTTGAATATCTGCAAATTCAGAATCGATCTGTTGCAACCCTCGAAGTTTCTCTTTTACTTTGCGGCAGTCTAACCTTGTACTTTCAAGTTCTTTCAACAAACTTTCTTTTTCTTGACTGTATGAGGACAGTAACAGCTTAATTTCTTGCTCCTGCTTTATGCAAGACTCTTTGTTCTGCCTTAGATCATGTTCTATGGATTTCTTTTGATTTGTCGCCGCTTCAAGCTCTTCAAGTAAACTTTGCCTTTCTTGTTTCAGAAGTGTATTTTCCTCTTCTTGCTTATGAAGAAGATTATCTTCTTTTTCACTCTGAGTCTCAGAGTCTTTTTTTTCTTTCGAGTCGATCTTGTGTATCTCCTTTTGGCTTTTGAGATTTTCCAATTCTTTCGTCACTTCCTCCAGTTCGCGTTGCAGTTTATCAACATTGGATGGGACTGAATGTATCGCACTACCCTCATGGCAAGACCTCATCTTGTTCCGCTCCTCTGTGTTTTCTTGCAAAGCTGCAGAATTATCGTCTAAACGTTGACCTTTTTTCTTGTTACCGCTGTTCGGTAGTTCGTTTGCATCACAGTCGCTCTCACTGTCGCTGGACAACATGACACTTTTTTTTAAGTCAACCAATGGCAGAGCACTTGAATTTGAATTTTTCTCCAGTTCATGTACGCGCTCGCGAAGTATAGTCAGGACGTTTTCTGTTTCGCTTACTTTGTTCTTCAGAGAAAGGTTTTCTTTCATTGCTTTTGAAAGGGACTGTTCAAGCTGCACCTGCGCTCTAACAAAGTACGATGCCTTCTTCTCCAATAACAGATTTTCTTTTGCCATCAGCGAAAGCCCAGCTTTAACGTCTTCTGCAAAGGGAGCGCTCTCCTTCTCATTTTCGGACTCAGTGTTCGTTTCTTGATCGCGGCTGCCGGTCAGTTTGTTGTTTGTCAACTCTTCAAACTCTTCATTTTCTGACTGAGGTTCGGTTGTTTCTTTTAAAACAGTGACACTCTGAGAATCCTTGTCAGGAACACGGAGGTTATGATTGTTTTTCGTAACACTGTCTTGTTCATCTTTCAATCTGCTTCTTTCACTTGCAAGCTGTTCAACCGTCTGTTGCAAATCATTTTCCCTGTCCTCATCATTTTTTCCCTCCAATTTAGAAACTGCTTTGCCTTCCTTTGCGATACTTAGTTCTTGTTTTGACGTGTCCTTCAATTTGTTCTCTACTCTCGATACCTTCCTGTGGTCATCCTT